>NC_089849.1:119586863-119886863 GCF_035609145.1 Eleutherodactylus coqui
ATAATGGGGTGGCTGGGAGGTAAAGTCAGCCTGGGTTTTCTGACAATCAGCATTGACTTTTCTTTAATTGGTGTCACTGGAGCCATAAACGTATAATATTCAGTACGGGATGTGGAAGATCAGTTTAAAAGACCCGGTATGATATCTATTGAACTCTAATTCAATGGGTCTAATTCAAGCTTTGATCCCATTTAGCAGGCACAGCTCTGTATGTTTGGGAGTGGTGGTGCTTGGTACCAAGTGAATGTGGCTGAGCCTGCACTACCATTCCGGGCCACTGAACAATAGACAGAGCTGTGACAACTTTGGTGTGCCGGGATTCTGGGAATCACGCGACTGGCAGTTCCGTGTCAATCTAATAAAAAAATAAAAGGAAAGGAAGTACAAACTGTCAGAAATGTCATTTTTGTTAGACTCTCAGCTCCCAAAAAAAGTTGAATAAAAAGTGATCAAAAAGATTTATGCCTCACCCAAGGGGTAATACACACTAAAGCTCTGTCCTTGAAAAATGAGCCCTCATACAATCCAAATGCCGAAAAAATAAGGCAATTTTTGTTTTTAAAAGAAAAATGCATTTACTTTTTAAAAAAAGAAAAGACAAACTATTAAATTTGAGCTCCCCATAATCGTACTGACTTATACAGCAACGTTCATGTCATTTTAATGCAGTGTGAAAGCTGTAAGAACTAAACCCCTCAGAAAAGCCGCAATTGCATTTTCTTTCCGCTTTTTGTTATATTAGTACATTATATGGTATGATTAAAAAATGCAACTAACCTTGAAAAAAAAAAAAAAGCCCTCATACGGGTAGATCAATTGAAAAGTTAAAGGGGTTGTCCCGCGCCGAAACGGGTTTCTTTTTTTTCAATAGCCCCCCCCCCCCCCCCCCGTTCGGCGCGAGACAAATCCGATGCATGTGTTAAAAAAAAAAAACGGATAGTACTTACCCGAATCCCCGCGCTCCGGTGACTTCTTACTTACCTTGCGAAGATTGCCGCCGGGATCTTCACCCTCGGTGGACCGCAGGTCTTCTGTGCGGTCCATTGCCGATTCCAGCCTCCTGATTGGCTGGAATCGGCACACGTGACGGGGCGGAGCTACGAGGAGCCGCTCTCCAGCATGAGCAGCCCCATTCAACACGGAGAAGACCGCACTGCGCAAGCGCGTCTAATCGGGCGATTAGACGCTGAAAATTAGACGGCACCATGGAGACGGGGATGCCAGCAACGGAGCAGGTAAGTGAATAACTTCTGTATGGCTCATAATTAAGGCACAATGTACATTACAAAGTGCATTAATATGGCCATACAGAAGTGTATACCCCAACTTTGTTTCGCGGGACAACCCCTTTAAACATTTATGGCTCTTGGAAGACAAAAAAATTAAAAAAAAATAAAAAAAAAAAATTATTCTCAGGTCCTAAAGTGGTTAATCTTCCACACAGGAAGATTGGCCATTACACGTTACACATAGGGGTATGGTCTTTCCAAAGGTCAAGACAATAGCCCTTTGTGGGGCTTCTATGGCGATGAACAGGCAGATGCCCCAAGCTCCACAACACTGTTTAACCACAAGTGATTTAATACTGGCTGAAGGGTGGTTGTAGATTGTGGGGACCATTGTTCAGGACCCCCACCAATTAGCTGTTTGCCAAGCCAATAGCTCGCGCATTGAGTAGATTTCTGCAAATAGCTCTATTCCCGCAAACTCACCACTGCAGTGCCGTCTGCTTCCTGCACGAGAGTACTGAACTAGCAACTAGATTACTGGTGGCGATCCTAGATGACGGATCCCCACTAATCTAGTACCGGCAACCATTAATAGTTTACAACTGCAGAGCCCCTTTAAAGAGGAGCCATTTCTCAAGTGACAACCTTGACATTACTGCAGGATCAAACTACACATAGGATTTTGTTCAGCATATAACCATGGAAGTATATAGGTCTGTATAATACACACACACACACACACACACACACACACACACACACACAGGTAGGTGATTACAAATCAATTCTGTGTGCATAATGAATATATCCCCTTAGTGACGGAGCTTTTCGTCTTAACCAATTTTAGTTTTTTCTTCCTCCCTTTAAAAAAAAAACAAAAAAACGTAATTTCTTTACTTATCCAGCTGCGTAGCTGTATGAGTAGAGATAAGCGAGCACCAAAATGCTCGGGTGCTCGTTACTCGGGATGAAAATTTTGCGACGATCGAGGGTTCGTTTCAAGTAACGAACCCCACTGAAGTCAATGGGCGACTCGAGCATTTTTGTATATCGCCGATGCTCGCTAAGGTTTCCATTTGTGAAAATCTGGGCAATTCAAGAAAGTGATGGGAACGACACAGAAACGGATAGGGCAGGCGATGGGCTACATGTTGGGCTGCATCTCAAGTTCCCAGGTCCCACTATTAAGCCACAATAGCGGCAAGAGTGCCCCCCCCAACAATTTTTACTTCTGAAAAACCCTCATTAGCAATGCATACCTTAGCTAAGCACCACACTACATCCAACAAAGCACAATCACTGCCTGCATGACACTCCGCTGCCACTTCTCCTGGGTTACATGCTGCACAAACCCCCCCCCCCCCCCCCCCGCACGACCCAGTGTCCACAGCGCACACCAAAGTGTCCCTGCGCAGCC
Source organism: Eleutherodactylus coqui (assembly GCF_035609145.1). Classification (NCBI taxonomy): domain Eukaryota; kingdom Metazoa; phylum Chordata; class Amphibia; order Anura; family Eleutherodactylidae; genus Eleutherodactylus; species Eleutherodactylus coqui. The sequence continues at coordinate 119,589,510 of NC_089849.1, forward strand.
TTGCCATACCACCCTCATGTCTATTTATAAGTGCGTCTGCCATGAGGAGGAACCGCAGGCACACGCTGCAGAGGGTTGGCACGGCCAGGCAGTGACCCTCTTTATAAGGGGCGGGGCGATACCCCACAATGCTGTACAGAAGCAATGAGAAATCCAATCCTGTGCCACCTCCATCAGGAGCTGCAAACGTGGGCATAGCAATGGGGAACCCATGTGCCACACACTATTCATTCTGTCAAGGTGTCTGCATGCCCCAGTCAGACCGGGGTTTTTTATAAATAGTCACAGGCAGGTACAACTCCGCAATGGGAATTCCGTGTGCACCCACAGCATGGGTGGCTCCCTGGAACCCACCGGCTGTACATAAATGTATCCCATTTCAGTGCCCTGGACAGCAGAGCTAACGTCAGATTAAATGCAGGTGGGCTTCGGCCCACACTGCATGCCCCAGTCAGACTGGGGTTCTTTAGAAGTGGACACATGCAGTTACAACTCCGTGTGGACTGACAGCATGGGTGGGTGCCAGGAAGCCACCGGCGGTACATAAAAATATCCCATTGCAGTGCCCAGCACAGCTGAGGTAATGTCAGGTTTAAAGCAGGTGGGCTAAAAATTAATTGGATTACACTGTAGGCGAGGGCCCCAAAAAATTGGTATACCAACAGTACTAATGTACCTCAGAAAAATTGCCCAAGCGCAACCAAGAGGTCAGGTGAAACCCATTAATCGCTTTGGTTAATGTGGCTTAATTTGTAACTAGGCCTGCAGGCAGCCCAGTTAAAATAAAAATTGGTTCAGGTGCAAGTTTCAACGCTTTAATGAGCATTGAAACGTATAAAAATTGTTTACAAAAATTATATGACTGAGCCTTGTGGGCCTAAGAAAAATTGCCCGTTCGGCGTGATTACGTCAGGTTTCAGGAGGAGGAGCAGGAGGAGGAGGATGAATATTATACACAGATTGATGAAGCTAAAAGGTCCCCGTTTTTGATGGGGATACAGAACGATGCTTCCATCCGCGGGTGCAGCCTACGTATTGCTTATGTATCGCTGCTGTCCGCTGGTGGAGGAGAGAAGTCTGGGGAAATCAAGTCTTTGTTCATCTTGATGAGTGTAAGCCTGTCGGCACTGTCGGTTGACAGGTGGGTACGCTTATCCGTGATGATTCCCCCAGCCGCACTAAACACCCTCTCTGACAAGACGCTAGCCGCAGGACAAGCAAGCACCTATAGGGCATATAGCGCGAGTTCAGGCCACGTGTCTAGCTTCGACACCCAGGGGGCAGAGGCGTCACGGAGGACGGTCGTGCGATCAGCTACGTACTCCCTCACCATTTTTTTACAGTGCTCCCGCCGACTCAGCCTTGACTGGGGAGCGGTGACACAGTCTTGCTGGGGAGCCATAAAGCTGTCAAAGGCCTTGGAGAGTGTTCGCCTGCCTGCGCTGCACATGCTGCCTGATCTCCGCGCCTCCCCTGCTACCTGGCCCTCGGAACTGCGCCTTCTGCTACTAGCGCTGTCGAATGGGAATTTTATAATCAGTTTGTCCGCCAGGGTCCTGTGGTATAGCATCACTCTCGAACCCCTTTCCTCTTCGGGTATGAGTGTGGAAAGGTTCTCCTTATACCGTGGGTCGAGCAGTGTGTACACCCAGTAATCCGTAGTGGCCAGAATGCGTGTAACACAAGGGTCACGAGAAAGGCATCCTAACATGAAGTCAGCCTACAGGCTGTCCTCACTAGGAAGATCACTTTCAGGATCCTCCTCCTCCTCCTCCTCAGGCCATACACGCTGAAAGGATGACAGGAAAGCAGCATGGGTACCCTCAGCAGTGGGCCAAGCTGTCTCTTCCCCCTCCTCCTCACGCTCCTCCTCACGCTCCTCCTCCTCAACGCGCTGAGATATAGACAGGAGGGTGCTCTGACTATCCAGCGACATACTGTCTTCCCCCGCCTCCGAGCGCAAAGCGTCTGCCTTTATGCTTTGCAGGGAACTTCTCAAGAGGCATAGCAGAGGAATGGTGACGCTAATGATTGCAGCATCGCCGCTCACCATCTGGGTAGACTCCTCAAAGTTTCCAAGGACCTGGCAGATGTCTGCCAACCAGGCCCACTCTTCTGTAAAGAATTGAGGAGGCTGACTCCCACTGCGCCGCCCATGTTGGAGTTGGTATTCCACTATAGCTCTACGCTGCTCATAGAGCCTGGCCGACATGTGGAGCGTAGAGTTCCACCGTGTGGGCACGTCGCACAGCAGTCGTTGCACTGGCAGATTAAACCGATGTTGCAGGGTGCGCAGGGTGGCAGCGTCCGTGTGGGACTTGCGGAAATGTGCGCTGAGCCGGCGCACCTTTCCGAACAGGTCTGACAAGCGTGGGTAGCTTTTCAGAAAGCGCTGAACCCCAAATTAAAGACGTGGGCCAGGCATGGCACGTGCGTGAGGCTGCCGAGCTGCAGAGCCGCCACCAGGTTACGGCCGTTGTCACACACGACCATGCCCGGTTGGAGGCTCAGCGGCGAAAGCCAGCGGTCGGTCTGCTCTGTCAGACCGTGCAACAGTTCGTGGGCCGTGTGCCTCCTATCTCCTAAGCTGAGTAGTTTCAGCACGGCCTGCTGACGCTTGCCCACCGCTGTGCTGCCACGCCTCGCAACACCGACTGCTGGCGACGTGCTGCTGCTGACACATCTTGATTGCGAGACAGAGGTTGCGGAGGAGGAGGAGGAGGGTGGTTTAGTGGAGGACGCATACACCGCCGCAGATACCACCACCGAGCTGGGGCCCGCAATTCTGAGGGTGGGTAGGACAAGAGCGGTCCCAGGCTCTGACTCGGTCCAAGCCTCCACTAAATTCACCCAATGTGCCGTTAGGGAGATATAGTGGCCTTGCCCGCCTGTGCTTGTCCCCGTGTCCGTTGTTAACTGGACGTTGGCAGTAACCGCGTTGGTGAGGGCGCGTACAATGTTGCGGGAGACGTGGTCGTGCAGGGCTGGGACGGCACATTGGGAAAAGTAGTGGCGACTGGGAACCGAGTAGCGCGGGGCAGCCGCCGCCATCATGCTTTTGAAAGCCTCCGTTTCCACAAGCCTATACGGCAGCATCTCCAGGCTAATAAATTTGGCTATGTGCACGTTTAACGCTTGAGCGTGCGGGTGCGTGGCGGCGTACTTGCGCTTGCGCTCAAACACTTGCGCTAGCGACGGCTGGACGGTGCGCTGAGAGACATTGGTGGATTGGGCCGAGGACAGCGGAGGTGAGGGTGTGGGTGCAGGCCAGGAGACGGTAGTGCCTGTGTCCTGAGAGGGGGGTTGGATCTCAGTGGCAGGTTGGGGCACAGGGGGAGAGGCAGTGGTGCAAAACGGAGGCGCTGAACGGCCTTCGTCCCACCTTGTGGGGTGCTTGGCCATCATATGTCTGCGCATGCTGGTGGTGGTGAGGCTGGTGGTGGTGGCTCCCCGGCTGATCTTGGCGCGACAAAGGTTGCACACCACTGTTCGTCGGTCGTCTGCACTCTGTGAAAAACTGCCAGACCTTTGAGCACCTCGGCCTCTGCAGGGTGGCATGGCGCGAGGGGGGCGCTTTGGGAAACAGTTAGTGGATTATTCGGTCTGGCCCTGCCTCTACCCCTGGCCACCGCACTGCCTCTTCCAACCTGCCCTGCTGGTGCACTTGCCTCCCCTTCTGAAGACCTGTCCTCAGTAGGCTTAGCAAACCAGGTGGGGTCAGTCACCTCATCGTCCTGCTGCTCTTCCTCCGAATCCTCTGTGCGCTCCTCCCTCGGACTTATTGCAATTACTACTACCTGAGTGATAGACAACTGTGTCTCATCGTCGTCGTCCTCCTCACCCACTGAAAGCTCTTAAGACAGTTGCCGGAAGTCCCCAGCCTCATCCCCCGGACCCCGGGAACTTTCCAAAGGTTGGGCATCGGTCACGACAAACTCCTCCGGTGGGAGAGGATTCGGAACCATTGCTGCCCATTCTGGACAGGGGCCCGAGAACAGTTCCTGGGAGTCTGCCTGCTCTTCAGAATGTGTCGTTTTAATGGAGTGAGGAGGTTGGGAGGAAGGAGGAGCAGCAGCCAGAGGATTCAGAGTTGCAGCAGTGGATGGCGCAGAACTCTGGGTGGTCGATAGATTGCTGGATGCACTTTCTGCCATCCACGACAGGACCTGCTCACACTGCTCATTTTCTAATAAAGGTCTACCGCGTGGACCCATTAATTGTGAGATTAATCTTGGGACGCCAGAAACGTGCCTCTCTGCTAATCCCGCAGCAGTCGGCTGCGATACACCTGGATCAGGAGCTCGGCCTGTGCCCACACCCTGACTTGGGTCTCCGCATCCTCGCCCACGTCCTCTAGGCCTACCCCCACCCCTCAGCATAGTGTATTACCAGTAGTGCAGAAACAGAACGCTGTAATTAAATGTGCCGCTTATTGGCCTGTGGTTGCAGGCTGACTTCGCTTACGAAACGCACAGCAGAGCCAGGAAAGAATTTTGCGCAAGCCTGTAGTGAGACGTAGGTGCGTATGACTGAGCTAGTGGAATTCACAGCGCAGAAGCAGTCAAGTGTCCAAAGGCCACTAAGTATTTTGCTTCTATTTTTTTAAAGGCTGAGCTAAGACAGCAGACAGATACTGTAGGCAGCGTATATATGTATACTGTTTCCCTCTGGACGGGATGAGGGCGGTGATGTAACGGGCAACGCAGAGCCAGGAAACACTTTTGCGCAAGCCTGCTGTAACACTTAGCTGCGTATTAATAAGGACTACTACCCCCAGCAGACCAGCAGAGACGCAGTACACTGAGGACGGTCACAGGCAGCCCAAATAGTTTTTTTTTTCCCCAAATTTTTTTGAAAAAGCCCACTGCCTATATAGACAGTATATCTCTTTCACCTTTCCCACTGTCCCTGCCTCACCACTACTGGCCCTATACTATGTAAAATTACTGCAGACTGAGGACGCAATACTCTGCACGGCCGATATACAAAAAAAAGCAGCCTCAACAGTACTGCACACGGTCAGATGTGGCCCTAAGAAGGACCGTTGGGGTTCTTGAAGCCTAAAATAACTCCTAACACTCTCCCTATAGCAACTCCAGCATCAGCAGCACTTTCCCTGATCTATGTTAGAATGCATCTGTGGCGAGCCGCGGGAGGGGCCGATTTATATACTCGGGTGACACCTGATCTCGCCAGCCACTCACTGCCGGGGGGGTGGTATAGGGCTTGAACGTCGCAGGGGGAAGTTGTAATGCCTTCCCTGTCTTTCTATTGGCCAGAAAAGCGCGCTAACGTCTCAGAGATGAAAGTGAAAGTAACCCGAACATCGCGTGGTACTCGCCTCGAGTAACGAGCATCTCGAACACGCTAATACTCGAACGAGTATCAAGCTCGGACGAGTACGTTCGCTCATCTCTATGTATGAGGGATTGTGTTTTGCAAGACTAGTTGTATTTTCAATGGTACTATTTAACGTACCATACAGTGTACTGAAAAACTTAAAAAATTATAAGTGGAGAGGAATGGAAAAAAAACCAAAACAGACATTTTGCCATCTTTCGGTGCTTTCTGTTTCTACGGCGCACAAACTGCAACAAAAATGACATGACTATTCTTTGTGTCAGTACGATTACTACAATACTAAACTTAAATAGATTTTTTCTTTTTTGCTGTACTACTTGTATTTTTTTTTTTTAAGAGATTTAATTTTTTTGAATTATTTTCTGTCTCCATTTTCTGTGCACAATAACTTTTTTTTGTCGACAGTTGTGCGAGGGCTCATTTTGTGCAGTACATCCGGGTGTTTCTGTTGGTACCATTTTTGAATACATACGACTTTTTGATCACTTTTCATTACATTTTTTCTTGTAGACAGGGTGACCAAAAAAGTGCATTTCTGGCGTTCTTTATATATATGTATTTTTTGGATGACGTTCACCTTGCGCGATAAATAATGCATTACTTTGATAGATCAGACTTTTACGGACGCAGCGATACCAAATACATATTTCTGCTTTATTATTTAGATTCTTTTATTGTAAATATGGCAAAAGGGTTTTTTTTTTTACTATTACTTTATTTTTTTTTTATAATCAGTAAAGGGGATAAGCATTGAAACAATACATACATCTGAAATATCTCTGCACATAATACCGATCACCTCCACCAAGGCTCTTGCTCCCCGTACCAGCATTGCCCACATGACAGGGAGTAAGAGATCTACATAGGATCAGCTTTAACCAAGACTTTTGACAGAGCCAGAAATTTAGACTAATATTATAGCAGATGAGAAGTAAATTATGCAGTCTGGGACTCTAAACTAAGCTTGTTCTAAGCTGTATTACAACTTTTGGGGGGGTTTCACATCCTATTTAATTCACCTGAAATCCTCAAAACGTGATCTGTCAGTACTTCGGAAGAGGGGTTAGAAGCTGTAAGTTGCACTGTCACTCCAAGAATGTATTACAGCAATTAATGAAACCCTGAATAATGAGATAATGGCTAAATACAATGGATTAAGATTAACTATAAAGCAGAGATGAGTCACGTATGAGGGTCATCCATCAACCCTCTCTTCTACAATAGGGCATCCCAAGCTTCCGGCTTAAACATACCTTTCTTTCCCCTTTTTTATCTCGACCTTTCCTAGCAATTTAACCTGACGGACCCTTTTAAAGAATACTGACCGGCATTGAAGCAGATAAGCGAGGTCTATTTTCTGCAGGTCTTTGCTAGCCTAGCCGATAAAAATTTCATGTTTCCTTCCGGTTAGTTTCATTCAAACATCTTAAAAAAAGAAACCCACAAAAGCTCATTAAATTTTAATGCTAAAATCTTCTGACATAATGATGCATGAAACAATTTTATGTTTTCTTCATAGAGTCTGCCTGCTAACCACAGGGCATCCCAGCAACAACCAAAGCTGCTCCCTGCCGGTGAGGAACCCAGCAACAACAAGTCCCACTTGACAGCTCCCCAACAACGAGTCAATCAACCAAGTGCCAACCCCGAGCGACGGACTGTCAGGATGACTTTTTACCGCGGACAGAGGGCACGATCTTTGCTAAGAACAGGATGAGCATTGCTCGCTCAGCAGACAGGTCCCTAGAGGATTTTAGATCCAGAAATTGAAGTTCACAGTTACTTATTGGGAAAAGTGTTTTACAGTTGGACATGTGAAATACTACGTGACGCTTGAACTTGTTCTCAGGTCATGTAGGCATGGTCATTATTTAGAAATCCAACGATATGATGGAAAGGTCATTACAAAAATGATACAGCAATAGGAGACAGGTCAGTCTACTTGCATAGATGACCCTCGGTAAGCTCGGCTCTTCTGATGGGCCACAGGCACTAACATTACTGGTCAAGTCTTTGAACATAGTGGGTGGTTTACCACTAGCCTATAAATTTCAATCTTGGTCATTAACACTTAAGAGTGGTTCAACTGGCTTCTAGTGTCTACAGTATAGTGTCCACCCCTGGTCTCCATATTCCATAACAGCCGTTAAAGCTCTAAAATCTATAATGCCACCCAACAGGCATGCTCGGTCAGCTTGGTTTTCCAGCCTAAAAAACTTCTAAAGTACCTCTTACGCATAAGAAAAAAAGGCGTCTGACTATTGTGTGTGTATGTGGGCCTCAAGACTTTCCTCCCATTATAAGTCTGATCAGACATGCCAGATCCTTTTGTCCATGTTAGAGATAAGATGTTGAGGAAGGTCTGGCACTGGATTATGCTGTGTTTAGATGGAATGATTAGGTTCAAAGCAGCGATAATTATCTAAATGCAAGCAAACAACAAACGAGAAACATTCCCTTCTCAATCATTATTCAGTTTCTGCAGGCATAAAAGTTATCATTAGCTCGTCTTCTTATCGTTCGGTTTAAATAGCAGTAGTTTAGTCCCCGTATTCGCTTTATGCAAGGACTGAATGAGCCAACAATGTATTTGCCTACCCCATTTCCCCAAAAATAAGACCTACCCTGAAAATAAGTCCTACCTTTATTTGGGGGGAGGGGTTTAAAAGAGGTTTGAAATATAAGCCCTAAGCCCTGGCTGCATTACATAAAAATTTCATTGTGGAGGCAGGATTTACGAATTTGCCGCGGCTCAGCCAATTTATAAATCCCACCTTCACAACACGATGGCTGTGATTGGTTAATCGAACTCTATATTGATTGGTTCTTCGACCACTGCCCCATCTCTTTTGGGACAAAAATTATTATAAAGACAGTATCTTATTTTCAGGAAAACACAGTATCAAACAGGTTGCACGAATGCTAACGAGGTAAGCTAATTTCACACTTGCGAGTGCAAAATCAGGCTGTGAAACTTGGCCTAATATTGTACTAAAGAACATATACGAGGTACCTGCAGATGCAAGGAGTCTCTGTCCTCAGCCGCAGTGGAGAAACAGCAATGGTTTCCCTTTGCTTTCAATGGGAATCCTTGCATTTTATTTGGGTGCACTTTGCACGGCGGGCAATGTTTTTCCCGGCCCATTGAAAACAACGCCCAAAGTTAGGCCATGCCTTAATTTTTTTCCACACCTCAAGGCAGAGGGTAAAAAAAACAAACACTCATGTATAGGACCTCATTCATATTCGTGCAAGATTTTCTCTGCCATGTTAAAGCGCCTTAAGCGGTGAAGTCACTCACTCAAACAAGAATTGGCTCATCTAAAAAAGGACCCCAACTTGCCTCTCCCCAATAAAACCAAGCTGAGCATGTATGTGTAAGGAGGATATTGGGTGGAATAGCTGCTCACCTGTCCCTCCTGTAACCTTCTAATGTACATCAGGCACACTATACTATAACTGAACAAATATTGTTATCAGCGTCCATATTCACCTGTAAAATGTATTACTCTTCAGAAAAGTAAGGCAATTACACAGTGCTTCAGAGTCGTCAGCCTCTGACTGATGGGGCCTTATGCTAAGCAATTACCACCAAGATATAGGTAAAAACGGATGTGCAGAATTGCAAAAAAATTCTACTTTATTTTCCCATTAACACTGACACTTTTTCTCAATGTCTCAAGGTCCGACATTGGATCGGAAAGGGTAAATACAGAACAAATTAGAAAGTCTCTAAGATTAGTGTTTCTTCTATACATACACACATTGCACTTTACTGTATGGCCTAACTTTGATTAACCCTTTCCAATCCACTGTCTGACGTCTGAAGACATTCTGACTGAAGGCTGTACAGCTTCCATGTTAGAAGATGTCCGGTAGGGTATTCTTACTGTATGTTACTGGCCGCTCTGTTGTCTGGGGGCCTCTCCAGCATGTCCCATACCACAGTACTGGCTCTAGCCAGCAGATGGCGCCATTGTATAATGTCAGAAAGAAAGAGCCCCCTAGGAAACCCTGAATCTAAAATTGGATTGCAAAGGGTTAAAGTTCAGACATTAAAGTTTATAAGCTATACTAAAAGCATTTAAACAAACGTCATAAATATCCCAGTTCATCATTTGGTGCCTTTTACGCTGGAGCATCTGATGCTCCCAACACAATCAACTGGTTTTATTCATATTGTATTTTATCTAAGAATAGTTAATCCGAAGAAAACCTCTTCGCTCAGGATACAAAGTGTACTGATAGAGAGGCCTTTTTATGCTCCCAACATCTATCAAAACGTCAATTCCTTTACCAACTAAGTGAATCTCCAATTTACTGCAGACACATAATTCATATTGATTATTGAGCTTATGTTTGAGGTTCTCTGTTGGCACAAGCGTCAAACAGTAAGTGATACAGCAAATGCCTTCAAAGTTGGAGAGAAGAGGAAAAAACAAAAAGACCTGTAGTATCGCAGGAACGGACACACGGGTCTGATTGGATCAATAGTGGAGCAGGAGAGGCTGTTCCCACAGGTCTTCTTGCAATGAAGAGCAGGATTAGGCACTTGAAAAAAAAACAACGCATTGTCTTACCGCAGGGTGTAAATATAACAAAAGCACAAAAAAGGGTGACCTATCTATACAAAGGCTCCATTACCAAAAATATCCTACTTGAACAAACCCCGTAAGTCATATTTAACAGATCCAATTAGCGGCGGTGCTGATCGGAGCTGATGCAGGTGGGTGCCAGTTGTAAAAAACAGCAGATACCTGCATTATATGGATCAAGGTCGAATCCCAATTGCACTCCATACATACCCTGGATCTTCATGATGCAACCGTACATCATGGAGCATTAAGGGGTTAAAAAAAACAAAACACAAGTTTGTCAGTGATGTAATCGTAGAGACGCAGAATTAAGTTAACATACAAATTTATACCGCATGATAAACACCACAAACATTTTTTATAAAAAGTTGCCAGAACTGCAGGTTTTGATAAGCTTTCCTCTGGGGGGGGGGGGGGGGAGAATTCCAATAAAAACTGATCAAAATGTTATGCGTTCTCAAAAATAGGATAAATTAAGGCTGCCTGTCCAGTTCATTGCGTTATCCATAGCGATAATCTGGGCGCGGGTAACGCAGGGAACGCTTTCCATAGACTTACTATAGAAAGCGCAGCCCCAATGTCCACGAGGGGAGAATCAAAGCAATTCTCCGCTCTCGGGATTCAAATTGCGGCATGCTGCGATTTTGCGTGGTGAGCCTGTCAGATAGGCTCACTGCAGAGAACTGACAGCTCTCACCCCTGTGGTGGAACATCGCTAGCGATAGTCAGTCATGACCATGGACAGGGGGCCCTAAGACAAGAGCTCATTCTACAAAAAAATACAAGCCCTCAGAGATCAGTTAATGGAAAAATAAATATATGTTATGGCTCTTGGAATACAGCAACACAAATTCAAATCTAACAGAAAAAAAGGGTTTAGAGTGAACAAAAATACAAAAAAACCCAAAAGCCGAAAACACAAACTTGGCATTGCCGCAATTATGCTGACCCAGAGCATAATGTTATTACATTATTTATTCTGCATGAGAACGCCATTAGAAATAATGGCAGAATTATTTTTTGGAGGGGAATGGGATTGGGGGGAAAAAGAATAGTTATGCAACACCTTATATGTACCCCAAAATGATGCCATTAAAAAAAATTTCAATTTGTCTCACAAAAAAAAACTAACCCTCAAATGGTTATCACAACAGAAATATTAAAAAACCTGAAAAATTGGTTCGTCATTATGACATAAAATGGGTTAAGCATTACACCAGTGTTTCCCAACTCCGATCCTCAAGGCACCTCAACAGGTCACGTTTTCAGGATTTCCTCAGTGTTGCACAGGTGATGTAATAATGGTCAGGGCTTCAGACATTGCCACAGGTGTTCTCACCATAGGATATCCAGCAAACATGACCTGTTGGGGTCCTTGAGGACTGGAGTTGGGGACCCCTGCATTACACAGTGCCCCTACAAATAAATGACATGTTTGGCTAATGCAGTACAGCAAGACGCCCATTGTAACCACTCTCCCACTCCGGACAAGACATGAAGATCATGAAAATGGGACTTTCCTGTAATAACTCAGAATTATAAATCATCTTTATTTGTATAGCGCCAACTTATTCCGCAGCGCATTCTCTCAAAGTATACGAAAACGGGTTTCCGAAACTGGAGAAGCCAATTAAAAGAAGTCTTCTACTATTTCTAAAATTCCTTTGAAGCACAAATCCCCAGACTAAAAGCCGACCTGGTTTCGGATAACCCATGTAAAAGACCCAACTGAATTGATGAGAACTATTCTTGGGAAAGCTGTAAAGAAAAGAGTAAGAAGACAGCAAAAAAAAATGGATAGATCAACTAAATATATCAAGAAGGATTGGAAGAGTCTGAAGACCCAAACATAGCATTCTGGAGAAGCGCTATATGGACACCAGGCAGCAATCGAAGAATTTCTTTAAAATTAGAAAACATGGCTGGTTTCCTACAGCTAGAGCTCCACTGTTGCCCATGGGCTGTTTGGCTACCAGGGCTCTGATGTGGGCAAATACATATCAGTATGTGATGAATTCAGTAAAAAGAGTAGCATACACAGATGTGGAAAGTGGGGAGGAAGAATAGGGTAGAGAGAGCTGGAGAAATTATGCAGATACCCCATAAAGCCTCCTTATAGTCTCAAACAGCCGACTACGGTGGCTACAAGTTCATAGGCTTAACGTTCTATCTTTTGGATAGAGAATAGTAATAATTATACCCAAAACATCAAAGATGTTCCAAAGTGTATTATATTTGACCCCTGTATCAATAACTAATGTGAGACTTTCTGGACTGTCTTACATTCAGTCACAAACCTAAAGTGAAGAGGAGATGCTTGGGAAACTTCATCTATACAGTACCCAATACAGCATTCTTGGATGAGGAATTCGACAGGTTGGTTTGTGAACGCGCTTATGTAGCGAGACATTTTCCGCCTGAGGGCAAGTGGTTGAGCACGTAACGCTTGAATCAAGATCCTGACAAAAACTTAAGGAAAGCGCCGTTTATACCACAGTCCGACAAATGTCTTCTATAATGAAGACAGAAATTACAACAACCAAACTACAAGATAAAAAAAAAACAGCCATCTGTGAACATAAAGTAGAAAAAATTAATTTAAAAGGAACGCTATCTAGTGTCGGGCTATAGAGGGCAATGACAGACTAAAGACCCATTTAGAGACAGCAATTATCACTCAAAAGCCATTGTTTTTTCTGTATCTGGTTTGGAAACAGGTTGATTCAACTAATTTTGAGGTGTTGAATTGAGTGGAAGAATTGGATTCTATCACGTCACATTTCTCAGATACAAAGGACTATTACATAGACAATAATACAGTATTGCCAAATATGGTCTGGTTTTAAATACAAAAAAAATAACTCAGAACTCAATGTTTTTCTGGTAATGTATTTGTGAAGGAAACTCAAAAACTACCGATATGCTGTGGTAAGAATTGAGAGAAGTGCTTCATGCAGATTACAACAAACACTAAACAGCAGTACAGATATAGGCTCATGTCGGTAACCTTCCTGCTCAACTACATTCTTCTGCCATCTAGTGATCATTTTTAGATCTTCATCCACTGTGTATTACATTCAAATAAAGAGTTTAGCTTAGTCACTGATTTAATTTTATATAATTAATTCACCAGAAAATGAGCACAAACACAAAAATCTTTTTTTTTTTTTTTAATTGAAAAAAATCTAAAATTACATAAAAACCTTACTTGATACATCATTTTTTAATGATAAACTGACTCTTCGCCCAAAAATCCATAAGAATTGATCTATCGCACACCAGATGCAAAAATGCTGTTGAGCAGTGTAAACTGTTGTGTCTAAAAGGGCGGCCATCGTGCACTATTCGTTCATTATTCACTAAAAGCTAAAAGTCAGTGATGAGCCTCATCAGCGCCGCGCACTGAGTTCTCAGCGTGATACCAGCTGATAGCATTCTTTCAGCTGATATCCAGAACGGACCTCTCAGCGATAGCTCCAAGAACAAAGCAGCTCCTGCTGTTCTCGGTGCTGTCAGCTCAGCAGGCTACCAGCTGACAGCTCAGAGAACAAAGCAGCTGTTTGCATATACAAAAGCAGTTCTCGAAACTGTCAACGGTATCCTGCTCTGCCTGCATTTAACTCTTAAGTAGCTAATTAGCTACTTAATAGTTATACAAAGATTATCGCTCAAAATTGTCAAGCTGTCGTTTAAACGTTTTTGAGTGATCATCTTTCAATGTAAATGGGCCTTCAAAACACCACAGATTCCATGCGTTATGCAGCACGTTGCTTGGACCTTCATTGAGTACATGCCTCCATACTGTTTGCTGAGGTAGAGTCAAAGAGTTCAGAAATAAGAGTTTAAAAAAAAAAAAAACCCAACTTGGTTTGTAGCCTACCCCAGTCAGTGATATCATTTTTCCATCTACAGAGTGTACTTCTGGCTACTCAAAAAACGACCCAAGTAACCGCGTGCGACAGAATTTTGGATTAAAGACACATCTGCTCAAATCGAAAAGCAGGATGCACGAGATTACACCTGGGGGTTAGTATGTTAATCAAATTTTGGAGCTGGGTATATAGAAGCCAATCTCCATTTGAGAATGAAGACAGGGCTGACAAAGGTCGCAAAGTCGATGAGACCATAACGCTCTTAATCCTCAAACCTAAAGACGGAGAAGAGCCAAATAAAAAGGCGCAACCCATACCTGGACTAAAGTGTGATTACCTATCAAGGGGGTAAGAGGGCCATATTTTAAAAAAAGCACCCAACCGCAAAGCATAATATCCCACAAAGACATCCATGTTTTAGACCAGGACGGTAACTCAGAGTGGCAGTTGGTAAGAAGGGGCAGGGTGGGGGACGGGGGGGGGGGGGGGGGGGGTCAGCCATAGAGATAAAGCAAGCACATTTATCTCTCAATAGACAGCAGGCTGTTCTCCCCGCATGTTTATACTAGGCAGGAGACAACAATATAATCTACTGGTAGCCCCTATGAGAACACTGGTCTCTGTAAACTCATGCAGGACCTTTTACATGCAAATGAAGATGATAAAGTGTTAATGTCATTAACACTTTATGAAAATAGATCCCTAAATCTTTCAATGGTTTAAAGGATTATCTTTGCGTGTAAAAGGGCCTTTAACGTTCAGACCATGCTTTAAAGAGGACAATATTGAATTATTCAAATTCAATGATAATCAAGCATAGTGGTAAATAATTTTTCTACTTTTGTAAGTTATTTTATGTATATACAATGCATAAAGGTTACAACTTGCATCACAAAAGTATAAAGCCTTGTTTAGACAACGATTATCGCTCAAAAAATCCTTTAAGCGATAATCATCGTGTGCTTTTTTACAGTGCAAGGCGATTGCTTAAACGTTGAGTGATCACTTTGCGCTCCGAGCGAGGAATGCAGAAGACAAGAGGGGCCGCTTGTCTTCTGCATCCAGCTGTTCCCCGCTCGGAGCGCACGACTGTTTATACAGCCGAACGCTCTGAGCGTGGGATGAACACAGCTGAACTTGTTTTCTTCATACCCCGCCTGTCTTCAGGGAGAGGGATACAGCTGAAACAATAGTATCAGCTATATCCCGCTGTGAATTCCTGATAACTGATCTTCTAGCATGCTGAAAGATAAGTGATCAGCGACTGCTTAAAGGGGTTGTCCCGCGAAAGCAAGTGGGTCTATACACTTCTGCATGGCCATATTAATGCACTTTGCAATGTACATCGTGCATTAATTATGAGCCATACAGAAGTTATTAGAAGTTATTCACTTACCTGTTCCGTTGCTAGCGTCCTCGTCTCCATGGTGCCGTCTAATTTTCAGCGTCTAATCGCCAGATTAGACGCGCTTGCGCAGTCCGGGTCTTCTTTTCTGAATGGGGCCGCTCGTGCCGGAGAGCGGCTCCGTGTAGCTCCGCCCCGTCACGTGCCGATTCCAGCCAATCAGGAGGCTGGAATCGGCAATGGACCGCACAGAAGAGCTGCGGTCCACCGAGGGAGAAGATCCTAGCAGCCATCTTCAAACGGTAAGTAAGAAGTCACCGGAGCGCGGGGATTCAGGTAAGCGCTGTGCGGATTTTTTTTTAGGTCCCTGCATCGGGTTTGCCTCGCGCCGAACGGGGGGCTGTTGAAAAAAAAAAAACCCCGTTTCGGCGCGGGACAACCCCTTTAACGAAAACTGCACGATGTCAGTGCAGTTAGACAACGTTCATCACTCAAAAGGCTTTGAGCGATTTTTGGAGTAAAAATCATTGTGTCTAAAAGGGCCTTAAAGATAGCAAGTTGCCCCCCATAATTGGCTACACATCATTAGCCAAGAGGTTACAGCTTACAGTTTACCAGGAATATCTCTGCAAAGTCGACTCTGAACCAGCAACCAGGGAAGCCAAACAGTGCGAAGATTATCTTCTTCAGTATGGCACCTCCTCATCCCATCACCAAAGGTTCAACTGATTCTGTCACTTCTAGGGGTTCAACTGATATGACACATTCTCATTCTGTCTTAAAAGCTTCCAAAACTTCCAATTTGACTTGAGAATATGGGACTTCAGAGTGTCTAAAAGAGGGCATAAGACAAGCGCCATTTCTAAGCCCAAACATCTGCTCTAACAAGCAAATAGCTCACAGCGAAAAAAACAGTAGCCTTTATTGTAACAACTTGTTAACTTTGACAAGAAGCCAGTCCTTTTAATTTCACGATGAATTTATTTGCATGTTTTCCCTGTGCACCTACGTTGCTGGCCTGTAAAGCACAAAAGCATTCCAAATGGCTTCGAACATGGCGACATCCATGCTTTTATCTGGAGGCGCAGTACGGTTGCTAAGCAAAAGTTCAAGGACGATCTGCAATAAATGATTCAATCCACGCAGGTCTCCCACCACCTCTTGCTTTACTTGCCATTTGCTCAATAGATATACAGCAACACTGATCAATAAAAGGGCTACATAATGGTTACTTCATACCCACAGCAGTGAAGCGAAACATTATTATAAGTGCATTGAAGAGCAGACCTGGAAGCATTTAGGGAACATGTCCTACTAAATGTATTTTCTGGACAGTCTATGTGCGCTAGTTTCTTCAAGACTGCAATTCTACTCTTCAGGCACTTGCTACAATACACACAATCTAGTCACTTGAGACGGTTGAGGGAAAGAAGGGTTAAAAATAAATTAAAAAGTTACAACAAACATCATCCACTGGCCAAATAGGAAATGTCAATGCACAATGTTTAGGTGCGATCTCCGACGATGTAACATTGCCCTGACAGATTTCATACTAACGGAGACTTCTGGATATCACATGACTATTTATCACAAATGTATAAGAGTTCAGCAATTTCTTGCACCATCAACCTTCCTGGCTGGCAATTATGAAGGCCTCTCTAGACAGCTTAGAAAAACATCTGGAATGGGGGGGGGGCCTAACAAAAAAAAAAAAAAGTCTACAAATGCACTAAACCTATAAGTAGCAGGTGCCTCAATTTTAACAAAACATTAGTTTAAGACTAAGGTCATGAAAGAATGGCTTAAAGGGGTTGTCCCACAAAAGCCAGTGGGGTTAAGCACTTTTGTATGGCCATAATAACCCCTTAGTGACCGGGCTTTTTTGCTTTTTTCCATTTTTGTTTTTTCCTACTCCCTTTTAAAAAATCGTAGCTCTTTATTTTTGCGGGACGAGTTGTATTTTTCAATGGCACTATTTATTGTACCATATAATGTACTGAAATTTTTTTTAAAGATTCTTAGAGGAGAGAAATGGGGAAAAAAACGACATTCCACCATCTTTCGGTGCGTCCTGTTTCTATGGCGCACAAATTGCAACAAAAACGACCTGATATTTTTATTCTATGGGTCAGTATGATTACTACGATACCAAACTTCTATAGTATTGTGTTTGCTGTAGTACTTGTATTTTTTTTTTTTAAGATATTTAATTTTTTTCAATTATTTTCTGCGGTCATTTTGTGCGTGCGATAACTTTTATTTTTCTGCCGACGGGATGTCCTGTAGTTTCCAATAGTATCAATTTTGAATATATACGACTTTTTGGTCGCTTTTTATTGTGTTTTTTCTGGGAGACAGGGTAACTAAAAAAATGCATTTCTGGAGTTTATTTTTTTTTCCGGACGACGTTCACCGTGCAGAAAAATTAATGCACTACCTTGATAGATCGGACTTTTACGGACGCGGCAATATCAAATACATATTTTTATTTTATGATTTAGATTTTTTAATAATAGATATGGCAAAAGGGGGGTGATTTAAACTTTTATAACTTTTTTTTTTTACAATTTAAAAAACTTGATTGATCTTTTTTTTTACTTTACTGTCCCCTGGGGGACTTTAAAATGCGATGCGTTGATCGCTCCTGCAGTATGACATAATCCTAAAGCATTACGTCATACTGCTCTTTTACAGGCAGTCTATGAAGCCACCCTGTGTGGATGGCTTGATAGGCAGTCTGCTAAGGCAGCCCTGGGGCCATTCATTAGTGGGGGATGCAGAAGACAAACAGGGCCACTTGTCTTCTGCATCCAGCTGTTCCCCACTCAGAGCACCCAGCTGTTATACAGCTGAGCACTCCGAGCAGGGGGTGCAGAAGACAAGCGGGGCTTCCAGCTGTTCTCTGCTCGGAGCACCTGGCTGTTAATTAACTGAGCGCTCCGAGCGGGGTATGAAGAACGCAGCTGGACCGCTCTGTTCTTCATACCCAGCCTGTCATCAGGGAGCGGAATACAGATGAAACAAAAGTACCAGCTGTATCCCACTGTGAATTCCTGACAAGCCTCATCGTCAGCATGCTGAAAGACAACGATGAGCAACAGCTTAACAAAAGCGGCACCACAGCTTAACAAAAGACTGCTTTTGAGCAATAATCGTTGTCTAAATGGGCCTTAACCCCTTAATGACTCGGCCCTTTTTTTTTGCCCCCCCTTTTCGTTTTTTCCTTCCCCCCTTTAAATAAAAAAAATCATAACTCCTTTATTTATCCATCGACGTTGCTGTATGAGGGCTTGTCTTTTGCGGGACAAGTTGTAGTTTTTAATGGTGCTATTTAAAGTACCATATAATGTACTGAAAAACTTTTAAAAAATTATAAGTGGAGTAAAATAAAAACTACATTCCACCATCTTTCAGTGCGTCTTGTTTCTACGGCACACAAACTGCAACAAAAACAACATAACTTTATTCTATGGGTCGGTACGATTACTACGATACCAAACTTGTATAGGTTTTTTTTTATTTTTTTACTATAACTGCAATCATTTTGTACGCGCAATAACTATTTTTCCGTCGATGTAGTTGAACAAGGGCTCATTTTTTGCGGGATGTCCTGTAGTTACCGTTAGTACCGGAAAACATACGACTTTTTGATTGCTTTTTATTGCATTTTTTCTGGGAAACAGGGTAACTGAAAAAGTGAATTTCTGGCGTGCTTTATTATTATTTTTTTTTTTTCGGACGACGTTCACCGTGCGGGAAAAATGATGCGTTACTTTGATAGGTCGGACTTTTGCAGATGCGGCGATACCAAATATGCATTTTTATTTTATGATTTAGATTTTTTAATAATAGATATGGCAAAAGGGGGGTGATTTAAACTTATAACTTTTTTTTTTTCACAATTAATAAAACTTTATTGATTTTTTTTTACTTTACTTTAAAGTCCCCCTGGGGGACTACAAGCAGCGATGTTTTGATCGCTCCTGCAGTATGATGTAATGCTATAGCATTACGTCATACTGCTATTTGACAGGCAGTCTATCAAGCCACCCCACGGGGATGGCTTGATAGGCAGTCTGCTAAGGCAGCCCTGGGGCTTTTCAAAAGGCCCCCGGCTTCCACGCTTTCACCGCGGGGGCGCCGTGCGGGACCCCTGAACATCGGGAGATTTTAATGCCGCTGTCAAAATTGAGTGTTAATAGCCGGCTATTGCCAGCGGGTATCAGCTGTAATAAACAGCCGATGAGGCCCTACGACCTCTCTGCATAATACCCCGACGCTCCAGGACGTAAATGTACGTCCTGGAGCGGGAAGGGGTTAAGTCACCTGACGGCAGACAATTGTGAGTGACGGATTGCCCAGATACATGTATAGCATATTAGCAGAAAAAGGTGTTGAGAACTACCTAATGTTTATCAGTAGGCTAAGGATATGTTCAAACTAATGCCTTCATAACTCATGTCTTGTGCAACAAATAAAAACTGCTAAAGACAAACCTATTAACTTGTAATGGAATCATCAAGGTTTTCGCCTTTTTGATGGACAGAATTGTACTGAATGCTGCAGCACTCTTACCATCAGCGGCAATGGAACCCCCTCCCCCCCAAACTGTCCAAGTGCAGATGTGAACAGAGCTTTACACACATTATCTATCTATACCCATCTCAAGTTTTTGAAGAGTTTATCAACCCTTTATGTAGACGATTAAAAATAAATACATAAAATCAAACTAATCAAGGGGAGTTTGAAACACACACTGAAAAACCTCAAGGGTAAGGACTAGAGATGAGCGAACATACTCGTTCGAGTATTAGCATGTTCGAGATGCTCGTTACTAGAGGCGAGCACCACGCGATGTTCGAGTTACTTTCACTTTCATCTCTGAGACGTTAGCGCGCTTTTCTGGCCAATAGAAAGACAGGGAAGGCATTACAACTTCATCCTGTGACGTTCAAGCCCTATACCACCCCCCTGCAGTGAGTGGCTGGCGAGATCAGGTGTCACCCGAGTATATAAATCGGCCCCTCCCGCGGCTCGCCACAGATGCATTCTGACATAGCTCAGGGAAAGTGCTGCTGATGCCGGAGCTGCTATAGGGAGAGGGTTAGGAGTTATTTTAGGCTTCAAGAACCCCAACGGTCAATCTTAGGGCCACATCTGACCATGTGCAGTACTGTTGAGGCTGCTTTTTGCAGTGTTGCACTTTTTTTTTTTTTTTGTATATCGGCCGTGCAGAGCATTGCGTCCTCAGTCTGCAGTAATTTTACATAGTATAGGGCCAGTAGTGCTGAGGCAGGGACAGTGAAAAAGGTGAAAGACGTATACTGTCTATATAAGCAGTGGGCTTTTCCAAAAAAATTTGGGAAAAAACATTCTATTTGGGCTGCCTGTGACCGTCCTGAGTGTACTGCGTCTCTGCTGGGGATAGTAGTCCTAATTAATACGCAGCTAGCTAAGTGTTACAGCAGGCTTGCGCAAAATTCTTTCCTGGCTCTGCGGTGGCCGTTATATCACCGCTGTCATCCTGTCCAGAGGGAAACAGTCTGCAGTAATTTTACATAGTCCAGGGCCAGTAGTGGTGAGGCAGGGACAGTGAAAGATATACTGTCTATATGGGCAGTGGGCTTTTCCAAAAAAATTTGGGAAAAAGTTTCTATTTGGGTTGCCTATGACCGTCCTCACTGTACTGCGTCTGTGCTGGAGGTAGTAGTCCTAATTCATACGCAGCCAGCTAAGTGTTACAGCAGGCTTGCGCAAAATTCTTTCCTGGCTCTGCTGTGCGTTCCGTAAGCGAAGTCAGCCTCCAACCACAGGCCAATAAGCGGCACATTTAACTACAGCGTTCTGTTTCTGCACTACTGGTAATACAGCATGCTGAGGGGTAGGGGTAGGCCTAGAGGACGTGGACGCGGGTGAGGACGCCAGGAAGTCAGGGTGTGGGCACAGGCCGAGCTCCTGATCCAGGTGTATCGCAGCCGACTGCTGCGGGATTAGGAGAGAGGCACGTTTCTGGCGTCCCCACATTCATCTCAAAATTAATGGGTCCACGCGGTAGACCTTTATTAGAAAATGTGAGTAAAAGAAATGAAAAAGGAGGGTGGAGCAAGACCCAGTGAGGGTAGTGGAATATTTATGGAGTACAAAGAGTTTTCAATGATTGAGTATTTTGAATGGTGGAGGTGCTGCCAACCAGATGACGCTCCACCAGTGTGGGCGTAAGTGTAGCGAAAAGAATGTGAAAAGAACTGGTATGGAGGCGCAACACTCTAAGCTACTAGAAGATGTAGATCAAAGTCCAATGTGTGATGGTGAAAGCACTTCTTTTTCATTATTTTTTCAGAAATTAAAAACCAGCAATGGAATACGCGTTTCGGGGAAGAACCCCTTCGTCAGTTCGGCTGGATAGGACAACAGGATGCCTAGGGGTGACACGATTCCAAAGATGTATAGAATGTGTCGGAGGTCCTGTGTGCAGGAGGACAGGGGAGAAAAAAGGACGATGACGATGAGACACAGTTGTCTATCACTCAGGTAGTAGTAATTGCAATAAGTCCGAGGGAGGAGCGCACAGAGGATTCGGAGGAAGAGCAGCAGGACGATGAGGTGACTGACCCCACCTGGTTTGCTACGCCTACTGAGGACAGGTCTTCAGAGGGGGAGGCAAGTGCAGCAGCAGGGCAGGTTGGAAGAGCAGTGCGGTGGCCAGGGGTAGAGGCAGGGCCAGACCGAATAATCCACCAACTGTTTCCCAAAGCGCCCCCACGCGCCATGCCACCCTGCAGAGGCAGAGGTGCTCAAAGGTCTGGCAGTTTTTCACTGAGAGTGCAGACGACCGACGAACAGTGGTGTGCAACCTTTGTCACGCCAAGATCAGCCGGGGAGCCACCACCACAAGCCTCACCACCACCAGCATGCGCAGACATATGATGGCCAAGCACCCCACAAGGTGGGACGAAGACCGTTCACCGCCTCCGGTTTGCACCACTGCCTCTCCCCCTGTGCCCCAACCTGCCACTGAGATCCAACCCCCCTCTCAGGACACAGGCACTACCGTCTCCTGGCCTGCACCCACACCCTCACCTCCGATGTGCTCGGCCCCATCCACCAATGTCTCTCAGCGCACCGTCCAGCCGTCGCTAGCGCAAGTGTTGGAGCGCAAGCGCAAGTACGCCGCCACGCACCTGCACGCTCAAGCGTTAAACGTGCACATAGCCAAATTGATCAGCCTGGAGATGCTGCCGTATAGGCTTGTGGAAACGGAGGCTTTCAAAAGGTACGATGGCGGCGGCGGCCCCGCGCTACTCAGTTCCCAGTCGCCACTACTTTTCCCGATGTGCCGTCCCAGCCCTGCACGACCACGTCTCCCGCAACATTGTACGCGCCCTCACCAACACGGTTACTGCCAAGGTCCACTTTACAAAGGACAGGTGGACAAGCACAGGCGGGCAGGGCCACTATATCTCCCTGACGGCACATTGGGTGAATTTAGTGGAGGCTGGGACAAAGTCAGAGCCGGGGACCGCTCACGTCGTACCCACCCCCAGAATTGCGGGCCCCAGCTCGGTGGTGGTATCTGCGGCGGTGTATGCTTCCTCCACTAAACCACCCTCCTCCTCCTCCTCCTCCTACGCAACCTCTGTCTCGCAATCAAGATGTGTCAGCAGCAACACGTCGCCAGCAGTCGGTGTCGCACGGCACGACAGCACAGCGGTGGGCAAGCGTCAGCAGGCCGTGCTGAAACTACTCAGCTTAGGAGAGAAGAGGCACACAGCCCACGAACTGCTGCAGGGTCTGACAGAGCAGACCGACCGACCGCTGGCTTGCGCTGCTGAGCCTCCAACCGGGCATGGTCGTGTGTGACAACGGCTGTAACCTGGTGGCGGCTCTGCAGCCTCACACACGTGCCATGCCTGGCCCACGTCTTTAATTTGGGGTTCAGCGCTTTCTGAAAAGCTACCCACGCTTGTCAGACCTGCTCGGAAAGGTGCGCCGGCTCTGCGCACATTTCCCCAAGTCCCACACGGACGCTGCCACCCTGCGCACCCTGCAACATCAGTTTAATCTGCCAGTGCACCGACTGCTGTGCAACGTGCCCACACGGTGGAACTCTACGCTCCACATGTTGGCCAGGCTCTATGAGCAGCGTAGAGCTATAGTGGAATACCAACTCCAACATGGGCGGCGCAGTGGGAGTCAGCCTCCTCAATTCTTTACAGAAGAGTGGGCCTGGTTGGCAGACATCTGCCAGGTCCTTCGAAACTTTGAGGAGTCTACCCAGATGCTGAGCGGGGATGCTGCAATCATTAGCGTCACCATTCCTCTGCTATGCCTCTTGAGAAGTTCCCTGCAAAGCATAAAGGCAGACGCTTTGCGCTCGGAAACAGAGGCGGGGGAAGACAATATGTCGCTGGATAGTCAGAGCACCCTCCTGTCTATATCTCAGCACGTTGAGGAGGAGGAGGAGCCTGAGGAGGATGAGGGGGAGGGGGAAGAGACAGCTAGGCCCACTGCTGAGGGTAACCATGCTGCTTGCCTGTCATCCTTTCCGCGTGTATGGCCGGAGGAGGAGGATCCTGAAAGTGATCTTCCTAGTGAGGACAGCCATGTGTTGCGTACAGGTACCCTGGTACCGTGTAACGCGAGGATGCCTTTCTCATGACCCTCGCGTTACACGCATTCTGGCCACTACGGATTACTGGGTGTACACACTGCTCGACCCACGGTATAAGGAGAACCTATCCACTCTCATACCCGAAGAGGAAAGGGGTTCGAGAGTGATGCTATACCACAGGACCCTGGCGGACAAACTGATGGTAAAATTCCCATTCGACAGCGCTAGTGGCCGAAGGCGCAGTTCCGAGGGCCAGGTAGCAGGGGAGGCGCGGAGATCAGGCAGCATGTACAGCACAGGCAGGGGAACACTCTCTAAGGCCTTTGACAGCTTTCTGGCTCCCCAGCAAGACTGTCACCGCTGAGTCGGCGGGAGCACTGTAAAAGGATGGTGAGGGAGTACGTAGCCGATCGCACGACCATCCTCCGTGACGCCTCTGCCCCCTACAACTACTGGGTGTCGAAGCTGGACACGTGGCCTGAACTCGCGCTGTATGCCCTGGAGGTGCTTGCTTGTCCTGCGGCTAGCGTCTTGTCGGAGAGGGTGTTTAGTGCGGCTGGGGGAATCATCACAGATAAGCGTACCCGCCTGTCAACCGACAGGCTTACACTCATCAAGATGAACAAAGCCTGGATTTCCCCAGACTTCTGTTCTCCACCAGCGGACAGCAGCGATACCTAAGCAATACGTGGGCTGCACCCGCGGATGGAAGCATCGTTCTCTATCACCATCAAAAACGGGGACATTTCTGCTTCATCAATCTGTGTATTATATTCATCCTCCTCCTCCTGCTCCTCCTCCTGAAACCTGACGTAATCACGCCGAACGGGCAATTTTTCTTAGGCCCACAAGGCTCACTCATATAATTTTTGTAAACAATTTTTATACATTTCAATGCTCATTAAAGCGTTGAAACTTGCACCTGAACCAATTTTTTTATTTTAACTGGGCTGCCTCCAGGCCTAGTTACAAATTAAGCCACATTAACCAAAGCGATTAATGGGTTTCACCTGCCCTCTTGGTTGGGCATGGGCAATTTTTCTGAGGTACATTAGTACTGTTGGTACACCAATTTTTTGGGGCCCTCGCCTACAGTGTAATCCAATTAATTTTTTGCCCACCTGCATTAAAGCTGACGTTACATCAGCTGTGCTGGGCACTGTAATGGGATATATTTATGTACCGCCGGTGGCTTCCTGGGACCCACCCATGCTGTCGGTCCACATGGACTTCCCATTAGGGAGATGTACATGCCTGTATAAAAAACTCGAGCCTGACTGGGGCATGCAGTTTGGGCCAAAGCCTACCTGTATTTAATCAGACGTTAGCTCTGCTGTCCAGGGCACTGCAATGGGATATATTTTTGTACCGCCAGTGGGTTCCAGGCAGCCACCCATGCTGTCGGTCCACACGGACATCACATTAGGGAGTTGTACCTGCCTGTGTCTATGTATTAAAAACCCCGGTCTGACTGGGGCATGTAGTGTGGGCCGAAGCCCACCTGTATTTTATCTGACGTTACCTCAGCTGTGCAGGGCAATGCAATGGGATATATTTATGTACCGCCGGTGGCTTCCTGGCACCCACCCATGCTGTCGGTCCACACGGAGTTGTAACTGCATGTGTCCACTTCTAAAGAACCCCAGTCTGACTGGGGCATGCAGTGTGGGCCGAAGCCAACCTGCATTTAACATGACATTACCTCAGCTGTGATGGGCACTGCAATGGGATTTATTTATGTACAGCCGGTGGGTTCCAGGGAGCCACCCATGCTGTGGGTGCACACGGAATTCCCATTGCGAAGTTGTACCTGCCTGTGACTATTTATAAAAAACCCCGGTCTGACTGGGGCATGCAGACACCTTGACAGAATGAATAGTGTGTGGCACATAGGTTCCCCATTGCTATGCCCACGTGTGTAGCTCCTGATGGAGGTGGCACAGGATTGGATTTCTCATTGCTTCTGTACAGCATTGTGGGCTATCGCCCCGCCCCTTTTAAAGAGGGTCGCTGCCTAGCCATGCCAACCCTGTGCAGTGTGTGCCTGCGGTTCCTCCTCATGGCAGATGCACTTATAAATAGACATGAAGGTGGTGTGGCATGAGGGCAGCTGAAGGCTGCGCAGGGACACTTTGGTGTGCGCTGTGGACACCGGGTCGTTTGGGGGGGGGGGTTGGGCAGCATGTAACCCAGGAGAAGTGGCAGCGGAGTGTCATGCAGGCAGTGATTGTGCTTTGTTGGAGGTAGTGTGGTGCTTAGCTAAGGTATGCATTGCTAATGAGGGCTTTTCAGAAGTAAAAATTGTTGGGAGGGGGGGGCACTCTTGCTGCTATTGTGGCTTAATAGTGGGACCTGGGAACTTGAGATGCAGCCCAACATGTAGCCCCTCGCCTGCCCTATCCGTTTCTGTGTCGTTCCCATCACTTTCTTGAATTGCCCAGATTTTTACAAATGGAAACCTTAGCGAGCATCGGCGATATACAAAAATGCTCGGGTCGCCCATTGACTTCAATGGGGTTCGTTATTCGAAACGAACCCTCCAGCATCGCGAAATTTTCGTCCCGAGTAACGAGCACCCGAGCATTTTGGTGCTCGCTCATCTCTAGTAAGGACTAAAATATCAAACTTCTGAAAAAATGTGTCCTTGACAAAGTACTAAAACTTTTAATCAAGTTTAAAAAAAAAAAACAAACACATTAATATAGCTAGTCAGAGCGCCACCTAGTCAGCCTGCCCTAGTAACTGGGTAAATAACCAGGGGAGGTAAAATACTACGTATATACCGGCGTATAAGGCGACGGGGCGTATAAGACGACCCCCCAACTGTCACCTTATATGCCGGTATTCAGTGGAGAAAAAAAAAAAAAATTTATTACTCACCTCCCCCGGCGTCCTGTCGCGCTCCGGCAGGATGTCGCTCGCTCCGGCAGGCTGTCGCTCGCTCCTCGTCCCCGCCGCAGCATAGCTTTCTGAATGTGGGGCTTGAAATCCCCGCTTCCAGAAAGCTAATACACACGCCGGCAGCCATGACATCATTGAATGGCTGTGATTGGCTAAAGCACACGTGGCTTCAGCCAATCACACTATTCAATGACATCATTGAATGGGTGTGATTGCTAACACGTGCGCCTTCAGCCAATCACAGCCATTCAATGATGTCATTGAATAGTGTGATTGGCTGAAGCCACGTGTGCTTTAGCCAATCACAGCCATTCAATGCTGTCATGGCTGCCGGCGTGTGTCTTAGCTTTCTGGAAGCGGGGATTTCAAGCCCCGCATTCAGAAAGCTATGCTGCGGCGGGGACGAGGAGCGAGCGACAGCCTGCCGGAGCGCGACAGGACGCCGTGGGAGGTGAGTAAAAAAAACTTTTTTTTTTACACTTTTTTTTTTTTGTATTACCGGCGCATAAGACGACCCCCGACTGCAGAGCAGATTTTTCGGGGTTCAAAAGTCGTCTTATACGCCGGTATATACGGTATATAAAAAGAGGGACAAGGGACTCTCAAGTCAGTAATAACTGTTTGAAATTCAGAGACTCGAAAAGAAAATTGGGCTATAAATCAAACCAAGAGCATCCATCGCATTAATGATGCAACCTAATGCCTACAGAGAACCCAGTCTGGAAAACACTGGGCAATGTTAATATTTATACCCATTGAAAGTAATTAATCACAAAGTAAGAGACTTAGAAAGAAATAATTAAACATGGTTTCAATGCATTTCCCCACTCTTTAGTGGGTTCAACAGGGAACCGTACAAACCAAATACTCAAGGGGGAAAAATAAACATTTCTACATCAGACCAAGCCAAAAATCATCCATCCATTCACTGACATGGCACAATATGAAAATAAACAGTCTTCACATTTCTATCAATTCAAAACAAGGCGATGTGGACAGACTAGCCATTACCAGCCCTGTGAATAGTTCCCCCCCCCCGCCCGACGACAGCAATAGTCCCCCCCCGCCCCGCCCCAGCACTAGTCCCCCCCCGCCCCGCCCCAGCAATAGTTGCCCCCCCCCAACCCCGCCGACGACAGCAATAGTCGCCCCCCCCCCAACCCCGCCGACGACAGCAATAGTCGCCCCCCCCCCAACCCCGCCGACGACAGCAATAGTCGCCCCCCCCCAACCCCGCCGACGACAGCAATAGTCGCCCCCCCCCCCAACCCCGCCGACGACAGCAATAGTCGCCCCCCCCCCCAACCCCGCCGACGACAGCAATAGTCGCCCCCCCCCCCAACCCCGCCGACGACAGCAATAGTCGCCCCCCCCCCCAACCCCGCCGACGACAGCAATAGTCGCCCCCCCCCCAACCCCGCCGACGACAGCAATAGTCGCCCCCCCCCCAACCCCGCCGACGACAGCAATAGTCGCCCCCCCCCCCCCGCCGACGACAGCAATAGTCGCCCCCCCCCCAACCCCGCCGACGACAGCAATAGTCGCCCCCCCCCCCCCCCGCCGACGACAGCAATAGTCGCCCCCCCCCCCCCCAACGACGACAGCAATAGTCGCCCCCCCCCCCCAACGACAGCAATAGTCGCCCCCCCCCCAACCCCGCCGACGACAGCAATAGTCGCCCCCCCTCCAACCCCGCCGACGACAGCAATAGTCGCCCCCCCCCCAACCCCGCCGACGACAGCAATAGTCGCCCCCCCCCAACCCCGCCGACGACAGCAATAGTCGCCCCCCCCCAACCCCGCCGACGACAGCAATAGTCGCCCCCCCCCAACCCCGCCGACGACAGCAATAGTCGCCCCCCCCCCAACCCCGCCGACGACAGCAATAGTCGCCCCCCCCCCAACCCCGCCGACGACAGCAATAGTCGCCCCCCCCCCCCAACCCCGCCGACGACAGCAATAGTGGCCCCCCCCCCCCAACCCCGCCGACGACAGCAATAGTGGCCCCCCCCCCCCAACCCCGCCGACGACAGCAATAGTCGCCCCCCCCCACCCCGCCGACGACAGCAATAGTCGCCCCCCCCCCCCACCCCGCCGACGACAGCAATAGTCGCCCCCCCCCCACCCCGCCGACGACAGCAATAGTCGCCCCCCCCCCCACCCCGCCGACGACAGCAATAGTCGCCCCCACCCCCACCCCGCCGACGACAGCAATAGTCGCCCCCCCCCAACCCCGCCGACGACAGCAATAGTCGCCCCCCCCCAACCCCGCCGACGACAGCAATAGTCGCCCCCCCCCAACCCCGCCTACGACAGCAATAGTCGCCGCCCCCCCCAACCCCACCGACGACAGCAATAGTCGCCGCCCCCCCCCAACCCCACCGACGACAGCAATAGTCGCCGCCCCCCCCCGACGACAGCAATAGTCGCCGCCCCCCCCCCCCGACCCCACCGACGACAGCAATAGTCGCCGCCCCCCCCCCCGACCCCACCGACGACAGCAATAGTCGCCGCCCCCCCCCCCGACCCCACCGACGACAGCAATAGTTGCCCCCCCCCCCCGACCCCACCGACGACAGCAATAGTTGCCCCCCCCCCCCCGACCCCACCGACGACAGCAATAGTTGCCCCCCCCCCCCAACGATAGCAATAGTCCCCCCCCCCCCCCAACCCCACCGACGATAGCAATAGTTCCCCCCAACCCATATACCGTAAGACGCACCCCCTACTTCCCACCCAAAATTCTGAGAGGGGGGGGGGGGAAATTTACACAAAAATAACCCCTAACTACACTACACCTTAAAAAAAAACTAACACCAATACTCCCCTACCGCCGACGTTGCGGTGAGCTTGCGGGTCCCCGTCACTCCTGCAGGCTGCCGCGATGTCCTCTGTGTCGGCAGAGCATTTCTTTCTGGAAGCAGGGCTTGAATTCCCTGCCTCCAGCAAAGATAACGCTCTGATTGGCTAGCCAGCGCCAGCCAATGAAAGCCGGCGCTGGGTTAACCAATCACAGCCATTCAATGACATCTCTTAATGACGGCTTCTACCATCCCAGCGGTAGGTAAGTATTAGACCCCCCAGTGTGATTACCAGCAGGGAGCTGCGGCACCCCGGTTGGGAATCACTGAGAATACCAGCCTCTGTGTCGGATTGGCGGTCGGGGTTGGTATTCAAAAATACCGGCCTGTAATATGGCCGGTAAAAAAAATAATAAAATACCGGAACAGGCCTGGCAGGCAAAACACCGGCCGGGTGGCAACCCTAGCTGCATCGCTGTCATCTGATGCCCCCCAGTCCGGCAGAATTTTATTTTTAAGAGGACCACTCCAGCAGATACAGTTTTCTAGCCTTGCCGTCCCACCTGATTGTCACGTTGCACTCAGAGGGCTCCCTTGGGTATTTCAGCCCCTTCCCCGCACTGCAGCCCCCTGTCTGATGCTCATCAGCCACCACCTTGATGGCCGACATGGGTCCAGGAAGGAGCACTGTAGGGGGACCAGGAGGAGAGTAAGAAATTTATCTGATTACAATAGAACAAAAGACGACACATTTCTGCGCCGGACCATCACCTTCATCTGGCGGTTTCGTGGCTGTCAGATATAAGGTGCCAGTCGGGAGCAGAAATGTGTCATTTTTTTGTTCTATTGTAATCAAAATGTATTGCTTACTCCCCTCCTGGTCCCCCTACAGTGCCAGAACTCCTTCCTGGACCCGTGTCTACCTCAAGGTGGTGGCTGATAAGTATCAGACATTATAACTATATATATATATATAAAAAGCTGAAAGCCCTCACTGACTCGCCAAAAGTTCTCCAACTTCCCGATATCGTAGAAACATGTTTTGGCACGAGCATAGATTATCTTCAAAATAGGAAAAGTAATTGGGTCCCAACTCGATTATTCAATTCTAGCGCAAAAGAATTGGCGTCGAAATTTTACGTGCGGAATGTAATTTCTTAACTTTCCGGTGTCATAGAAACGGGAAATTTGGCACGAGCATTGATTATGTCATAAATAGGAAAAGTTAATGGGTCCCAACTCGATTATTCAATTCTATGCGCAAAAGAATTAGTGTCCAAATTTTATGTACGTAATCTAATTCTCTCACTTCCTGATGTCATTTTATATGAAGGAAACGTCGCATGGTTACCTCCACGTGGTGTTTCCTGGGTAACGCAGAGAACTATGCAAAATGGTGAACATATGTTTTTCCTCAGTATCTCTAAAGTAACCACGACTTCATAAGACTTTCCGTGTGAACACCAGATAAACACCAGTACCAAATTAACTCGGGCGAAGCCGGGTATATTAGCTAGTATATATATATATATATATATATATATATATATATATATATATATATATATATATATATATATATATATATATATAATGCAGGTGAGCTGGGATCTCCTCTATTATACCTGCGTGACAGGAGCGCCCCCACTGCAGGCAGTTTCCGTGGTAGATTAACTGCATCGCACAGACTAAGAATCAGACTAGTTTCATGCAGCATAACCCAATTAAGGTCGGGCTCACATGGGTGGATTCTAATTGTGAAATCTGCGATTGGCGTCCACTGCAAAACACAGGAATTGAAAAGCATGTACTTTCGCTTTTTCACTCATACTCGCGGATACGAACTGCGTATTACACCAGCGGAGGAAAAAAAAACAAAACCACAGCATATTCAATTAACATGGCGTACGGGCTGCGGTTACACAAATCATCGCTAAGCAACGGTCCAGGAAATATAAACAAAAAAGATGTACTGTGCATGACTGACAGCAAGCCGCAGGGTCGCAGGCCTAAATCTGAAGTCACATGACCATCTGGGAGGCGGTTTGAAATTGAGACAAGAAGGCAGTGGAGTGGCCCTTTAATCTAGCTGTCTGATTGGAGGGCAAGACGCCATGTATCTAACAGAAGAGCGAAGTGCAAATATATGGAACCCTCCATGTAGAGCCCCTCTGGGGAGGCCCCCGGTAATACTGTCCCCAGGACCCACACACCGGAGGGACCCCCAACACCTCCCACCATGCAGCGCCCCATGCGTCCCCTCAGCCCCACTGCCCGCTCTCCTCCCCGCAGCCCCCTCTCACCCGGTCCTTCATCCTCCAGCTCTGCGCCAGGGACTTGCAGCCTTCAATCTTCTCGCAGTGCCGCTTCTTCATGAAGGCGGCTGGCAGCCCCCAGTCGCTGAGTTCTGTCTCCTCGTCATCCCCGAGGCCAAGCACCGGGCTCTGAAGATCCATCCCGAAGCGCCGGTCACTCCCTCCCCCCACAACACCGAACACAGAGAACACCTCAGCTCAGCGATACGGACGCCGCCATATTGGGAGGGTCCAGCATGCACTGCGGAAAAGGCGGCCGGCGAGGGACAAACAACGTGTGAGTGGATTGCACAATCTTCATTATACTTCTCCCTCAGAATATAGAAGCCTCTTTTGCTTTAAGTCAGTTTTATTTTATTTTTTTTGCAATTGGCCTTTATAAATGTAACTAACTGATATACCCGGCTTCACCCGAGTTATATATATATATATACTAGCTGATATACCCGGCTTCGCCCGAGTTATATATATATATATATATATATATATATATATATATATATATATATATATATATATATATATATAGACTAGCTGATATACCCGGCTTCGCCCGAGATATATATATATATATATATATATATATATATATATATATATATATACTAGCTGATATACCCAGCTTCGCCCGAGTTTTATATATATATATATATATATATATATATATACTATCTGATATACCCGGCTTCGCCCGAGTTATATATATATATATATATATATATATATATATATATATATATATATATATATATATATATATATATATATACTAGCTGATATACCCGGCTTCGCCCGAGTTAATTTGGTACTGGTGTTTATCTGGTGTTCACATGGAAAATCTTATGAAGTCGTGGTTACTTTAGAGATACCGGAAAAACATATGTTCACCATTTTGCATAGTTCTCTGCGTTACCCAGGAAACACCACGTGGAGGTAACCATGCGACGTTTCCTTTATATAAAATGACATCAGGAAGTGAGAGAATTAGATTACGTACATAAAATTTGGACACTAATTCTTTTGCGCTTAGAATTGAATAATCGAGTTAGGACCCATTAGCTTTTCCTATTTATGACATAATCAATGCTCGTGCCAAATTTCCCGCTTCTATGACACCGGAAAGTGAAAAAAGTACATTCTGCATGTAAAATTTCGACGCCAATTCTTTTGCACTAGAATTGAATAATCGAGTTGGGACCTATTAACTTTTCCTATTTATAACATAATCAATGCCCGTGCCAAATTTCATATTTCTATCACATTGGGAAGTGAGAGATTTAGATTATGTATGTAAAATTTGGACGCTAATTCTTTTGCGCATAGAATTGAATAATCGAGTTGGGACCCATTAGCTTTTCCTATTTATGACATAATCAATGCTCGTGCCAAATTTCCTGTTTCTATGACACCGGAAAGTGAGAAAATTACATTCCGCACGTAAAATTTGGACGCTAATTCTTTTGCGCATGGAATTGAATAATGGAGTTGGGACCCATTAGCTTTTCCTATTTATGACATAATCAATGCTCGTGCCAAATTTCCCGTTTCTATGACACCGGAAAGTGAGAAAATTACATTCCGCACGTAAAATTTGGACGCTAATTCTTTTGCGCATAGAATTGAATAATCGAGTTGGGACCCATTAGCTTTTCCTATTTATGACATAATCAATGCTCGTGCCAAATTTCCCGTTTCTATGACACCGGAAAGTGAGAAAATTACATTCCGCACGTAAAATTTGGACGCTAATTCTTTTGCGCATAGAATTGAATAATCGAGTTGGGACCCATTAGCTTTTCCTATTTATGACATAATCAACGCTCGTGCCAAATTTCCCGTTTCTATGACACCGGAAAGTGAGAAAATTAGATTCCGTACGTAAAATTTGGACGCTAATTCTTTTGCGCATAGAATTGAATAATCGAGTTGGGACCCATTAGCTTTTCCTACTTATGACATAATAAATGCTCGTGCCAAATTTCCCGTTTCTATGACACCGGAAAGTGAGAAAATTACATTCCGCACGTAAAATTTGCACGCTAATTCTTTTGCGCATGGAATTGAATAATGGAGTTGGGACCCATTCGCTTTTCCTATTTATGACATAATCAATGCTCGTGCCAAATTTCCCGTTTCTATGACACCGGAAAGTGAGAAAATTACATTCCGCACGTAAAATTTGGACGCTAATTCTTTTGCGCATAGAATTGAATAATCGAGTTGGGACCCATTAGCTTTTCCTATTTATGACATAATCAACGCTCGTGCCAAATTTCCCGTTTCTATGACACCGGAAAGTGAGAAAATTAGATTCCGTACGTAAAATTTGGACGCTAATTCTTTTGCGCATAGAATTGAATAATCGAGTTGGGACCCATTAGCGTTTCCTGTTTATGACATAATCAATGCTCGTGCCAAATTTCCCGTTTCTATGACACCAGAAAGTGAGAAAATTACATTCCGCACGTAAAATTTGGACGCTAATTCTTTTGCGCATAGAATTGAATAATCGAGTTGGGACCCATTAGCTTTTCCTACTTATGACATAATAAATGCTCGTGCCAAATTTCCCGTTTCTATGACACCGGAAAGTGAGAAAATTACATTCCGCACGTAAAATTTAGACGCCAATTCTTTTGCGCTAGAATTAAATAATCAAGTTTGGACCCATTTGCTTTTCCTATTTATGACATAATCAATGCTCGTGCCAAATTTCCCGTTTCTATGACACCGGAAAGTGAGAAAATTACATTCTGCACGTAAAATTTGGACGCTAATTCTTTTGCGCATAGAATTGAATAATCGAGTTGGGACCCATTAGCTTTTCCTTTTTATGACATAATCAATGCTCGTGCCAAATTTCACGTTTTTATGACATTGGGAAGTGAGAGATTTAGTTTATGTACGTAAAATTTTGACGCCAATTCTTTTGCGCTAGAATTGAATAATCGAGTTGGGACCCAATTTCTTTTCCTATTTTGGAGATAATCTATGCTTGCGCCAAATTTCATGTTTCTACGACATCGGGAAGTTGGAGAACTTTTGGCGAGTCAGTCAGTCAGTGAGTGAGTGAGTGAGTGAGTGAGTGAGTGAGTCAGTGAGGGCTTTCAGCTTTATATATATAGATAGGCCTTATCTATTACTACCGTCTGACAATAAGCCTGGCCTTGTTGTCCATGGCAGCCAATCAGAGATCAGTTTTCATTTCTTAAGCTACCCTGAAAAAAATAAAAGCTGAGTCCTGATTGGTTGCTAAGGCAACAAGGACAGTCTTATTGTTAGACGGTATTAATAGATGAGGTCCAACGTTCATATATATGTTTACTGTGGAAACCAGAATGAGCTCCCGCTTCCGGATTCCACAGCAAATACTGCCTATACCATGCAATGGTAAAGGGATTTTTTCATGCACACGAGCGGAAACCAAGTGTGATTTCCACTTGTGGATGAAAAATCACAGCATGTTCCATTTTCCCCCATGGACGGCTTCCATTGAAGTCAATGGAAGCCGTCAGACCGGCAACCCGTCTGCAATTGACATTACCGACGGGCCGCAGATTCTGCGGGAAAATCAGGAGTTTGAGGGGAAAAATCTATACTGCGCATGTCCGACGGCAAGCCGTGCAGATCATCCGCAGAGATGAAGAAACAGAATGGCAGGTACATGCGGACACCGCTGCCGCCAGGGTCGGATTCCACCGTGGGCTCCCACATGTGGAATCCGACCCGCTCGTGGACATGAGGACTAACTGTGAAAATGTGCCATAGTGTGACTTGTGTACCTTTTAGGTCCGGAATTGCTCAGGATGGCGGCCACATCGTCACGTCCTGTCATGGCTAGTTATAGGATTGTGGGTTTCTTAGCTGTCAGCAGGAGGTGTCAGGAGGAGGTGCACAGCACCAATTGGAGGGACCGAGAGGAGCTGCTGAAAGGGAGTGGGTTAGCGCCAATGGGGCGGAGTGTGGACGGCATGCGTGTGGTGTCTAGACTCATTTTTACCAAGGGCCACATCAGCTTTCAAAGGGTCCTATTAAAATTGTAAGGCCGGTCTCACACGGGCGATCCGGATTTCACTTTTTTTTTTTTCCTCCGCTGGTGTAATACGCACTTCGTATCCGCGAGTATGAGTGAAAAAGCGAAAGTACATGCTTTTCAATTCCTGTGTTTTGCAGTGCACGCCGATCGCAGATTTCACAATTAGAATCCACCCATGTGAGCCCGACCTTAATTGGGTTATGCTGCCTGAAACTAGTCTGATTCTTAGTCTGTGTGATGCAGTTAATCTACCACGGAAACTGCCTGCAGTGGGCAACAAGCGCTCCTGTCACGCAGGTATAATAGAGGAGATCCCAGCTCACCTGCATATATATATATATATATATATATATATATACTAGCTAATATACCCGGCTTCGCCCGAGTTAATTTGGTACTGGTGTTCACACGGAAAGTCTTATGAAGTCGTGGTTACTTTAGAGATACTGAGGAAAAACATATGTTCACCATTTTGCATAGTTCTCTGCGTTACCCAGGAAACACCACGTGGAGGTAACCATGCGACGTTTCCTTCATATAAAATGACATCAGGAAGTGAGAGAATTAGATTTGGTACATAAAATTTGGATACTAATTCTTTTGCGCTTAGAATTGAATAATCCAGTTGGAACCTATTAACTTTTCATATTTATGACACAATCAATGCTTGTGCCAAATTTCATGTTTCTATGACATTGGGAAGTGAGAGATTTGGATTATGTACGTAAAATTTGGACGCTAATTCTTTTGCGCATAGAATTGAATAATGGAGTTGGGACCCATTAGCTTTCCCTATTTATGACATAATCAATGCTCGTGCCAAATTTCCTGTTTCTATGACACCGGAAAGTGAGAAAATTACATACCGCACGTAAAATTTGGACGCTAATTCTTTTGCGCATAGAATTGAATAATGGAGTTGGGACCCATTAGCTTTTCCTATTTATGACATAATCAATGCTCGTGCCAAATTTCCCGTTTCTATGACACCGGAAAGTGAGAAAATTACATTCCGCACGTAAAATTTGGACGCTAATTATTTTGCGCATAGAATTGAATAATCGAGTTGGGACCCATTAGCTTTTCCTATTTATGACATAATCAACGCTCGTGCCAAATTTCCCGTTTCTATGACACCGGAAAGTGAGAAAATTAGATTCCGTACGTAAAATTTGGACGCTAATTCTTTTGCGCATAGAATTGAATAATCGAGTTGGGACCCATTAGCGTTTCCTATTTATGACATAATCAATGCTCGTGCCAAATTTCCCGTTTCTATGACACCGGAAAGTGAGAAAATTACATTCCGCACTTAAAATTTAGACGCTAATTCTTTTGCGCATAGAATTGAATAATCGAGTTGGGACCCATTAGCTTTTCCTACTTATGACATAATAAATGCTCGTGCCAAATTTCCCGTTTCTATGACACCGGAAAGTGAGAAAATTACATTCCGCACGTAAAATTTAGACGCCAATTCTTTTGCGCTAGAATTGAATAATCAAGTTGGGACCCATTTGCTTTTCCTATTTATGACATAATCAATGCTCGTGCCACATTTCACGTTTCTATGACACCGGAAAGTGAGAAAATTACATTCTGCACGTAAAATTTGGACGCTAATTCTTTTGCGCATAGAATTGAATAATCGAGTTGGGACCCATTAGCTTTTCCTTTTTATGACATAATCAATGCTCGTGCCAAATTTCACGTTTCTATGACATTGGGAAGTGAGAGATTTAGTTTATGTACATAAAATTTTGACGCCAATTCTTTTGCGCATAGAATTGAATAATCGAGTTGGGACCCATTAGCGTTTCCTATTTATGACATAATCAATGCTCGGGCCAAATTCCCGTTTCTATGACATTGGGAAGTGAGTGATTTAGATTATGTACGTTAAATTTCGACGCCAATTCTTTTGCGCTAGAATTGAATAATCGAGTTGGGACCCAATTTCTTTTCCTATTTTGGAGATAATCTATGCTTGCGCCAAATTTCATGTTTCTACGACATCGGGAAGTTGGAGAACTTTTGGCGAGTCAGTCAGTCAGTGAGTGAGTGAGTGAGTGAGTCAGTGAGGGCTTTCAGCTTTATATATATAGATAGGCCTTATCTATTACTACCGTCTGACAATAAGCCTGGCCTTGTTGTCCATGGCAGCCAATCAGAGATCAGTTTTCATTTCTTAAGCTACCCTGAAAAAAATAAAAGCTGAGTCCTGATTGGTTGCTAAGGCAACAAGGACAGTCTTATTGTTAGACGGTATTAATAGATGAGGTCCAACGTTCATATATATGTTTACTGTGGAAACCAGAATGAGCTCCCGCTTCCGGATTCCACAGCAAATACTGCCTATACCATGCAATGGTAAAGGGATTTTTTCATGCACACGAGCGGAAACCAAGTGTGATTTCCACTTGTGGATGAAAAATCACAGCATGTTCCATTTTCCCCCATGGACGGCTTCCATTGAAGTCAATGGAAGCTGTCAGACCGGCAACCCGTCTGCAATTGACATTACCGACGGGCCGCAGATTCTGCGGGAAAATCAGGAGTTTGAGGGGAAAAATCTATACTGCGCATGTCCGACGGCAAGCCGTGCAGATCATCCGCAGAGATGAAGAAACAGAATGGCAGGTACATGCGGACACCGCTGCCGCCAGGGTCGGATTCCACCGTGGGCTCCCACATGTGGAATCCGACCCGCTCGTGGACATGAGGACTAACTGTGAAAATGTGCCATAGTGTGACTTGTGTACCTTTTAGGTCCGGAATTGCTCAGGATGGCGGCCACATCGTCACGTCCTGTCATGGCTAGTTATAGGATTGTGGGTTTCTTAGCTGTCAGCAGGAGGTGTCAGGAGGAGGTGCACAGCACCAATTGGAGGTACCGAGAGGAGCTGCTGAAAGGGAGTGGGTTAGCGCCAATGGGGCGGAGTGTGGACGGCATGCGTGTGGTGTCTAGACTCATTTTTACCAAGGGCCACATCAGCTTTCAAAGGGTCCTATTAAAATTGTAAGGCCGGTCTCACACGGGCGATCCGGATTTCACATGCAGGAGCCCACAGTGGAATCGGACGGCGACCCCACATACCTTCACTTTTTTGTATTGCAGATGACCGCGGACTCTCACCACAGTAGAGATTTTTTTTCAAACATTTGTTTTTTCTGCGCTGTCACTAGGCGATGAGTCGGGTACCTGCAAGCCTATCCACAAAGTCAATTGAGAATGGTCCGTGGGTCAGACGGCTTCCATTGACTTCAATGGAATCCATCCGCACAGATTCCACATAAAAATAGAACAATTACTATCTGCTCATCTGAGCGGACATGCAAATGTTCTATTTATTCATCCAAATGGGTGATGATCGCGGATTACGCAATTGAAATCTAGTCATGTAAGACCGTCCTAAGACTATATATTAGGCCTCATGTCCACAGGCATAATTCATTTAGCAAATCCGTGCGTGTCTCCTGCGCGTGAAATCTGCAGATCAATTTTCCCATAGGGAATCATTGACCATCCGCGGTTAATTTAACAGCCACGGGTGGGATTTATTTCCGTTTGCGGATTTCACGCGTGGAAAAAAAACGCAGAATGCTGAATTTTAACGCGGACCATGCAGAGATGGGCCCCATTCATCTCTATGGGTGCGGGAGATACATTTGCAGATACACTGCAGATTTGTAGGTTAAATTTAATTAGGAAGGTGGGGAAAAGTTTGGGAGGTGGGATTTCATTTTTTCACATGTGGATGATCCGAAGTGCATCCGTGCATGAAAAACCTGCAATCTGTGATCTCCCACAAGCCAAAAAGATACACTTTAAAGATCATCTGCAGTGCATCCGCTGTGGAAATCCGCATCAAATATCCGTGTGGGCCGTATTATGCCCGTGGACTTTGAGCATGTGATTATTGCGTGCGTAATATGCAGTGCATAGAACTCATTGATTTCAATGGGTTCATTCACATGAGTGTATTTTTCACGCAGAATGCTATCGCATAAAAAAATACACAGCATGATTTATTTTGGTGCATATTACACACTTTAGTAGGCTATTGAGTGAAAGGGACGTGGCAAATATGCAGAAAACCTGCGTATTCACTGTGTATTTGCGCACCATTCCATTGAGCCCGTCTATGTTATTTTTGCGTGCCCCAATATGCAGTAAATTTGCACACCTGCAAAAACACATCGGACCGGGCAAAAAAATGTAGCATAAGCAATTTTCAGTAGCACAAATATGCAGTATATTTCCATGACCGAAATGCACTTATATCAATGTGAACAGGCCCTTATAGTGACCCCCATAGTGGCTCCAGTAGTAGTAGAGACCCCTATAGTGGCCCCAAAAGTAATAGAGTCCCCTATATTGGCTCCAGTAATAACAGTAACCCTCATAGTGGTTCCAGTAGTAATAGTGACCCCATAGTAGTTCCAGTAGTAGTAGTGGCCCCATTAGTAATAGTTGTCATGTACAGGCTAGGAGGAGGCTTAGATTGTGGAGTAACTGGTACCCAACTCTCCGCTACACCAGACAAGCAACTATCACCTATGGCCACAATTCTCCAGTAATCTTCTTGGCCCTGTACTGTAAACCAATTTGTCCCATACTGGACAGGAGGAGAGAGAAGGGACGATACCTATCGATCCCGCCTCTGCCCTCGATCACTCTGCAGTATTGCAAGCTGGCAGTCGTTAGAATATAGGCTGATTTCTACCCAGCTTTCCTGGGCTCTTGCACGCATGCAAAGCAAAAGCTCAAATCATCCATCTGATCCGTTCTAACGCACTCCAGAGCTATACAATATGCATACAAAAAATGCTGCCACCACCAGTTTCGTTATCAGTAAACTGGAACCTGATTTATGAGTTATGAATACAGTCTTTGGAGTATATGGCTCGTTGTTAAAAAGAACAAGGCTTGAACTGATAAATTGTAGATTTATTCTAGAAAAGGTCTAGCAGTGCAATATATAAAATGTACAAAGATATACACAAAAGGTGGTTGCATGGAAAAATAAGGAATTACAGGTAATTTAAAATAAACAGGAGAAATTAAAAGAAAGTTACCAGATTTGGATTTTGGGCCCAATATCTGCTTGACGGGGTTCCAAAAACTGGGGGACCATCCATATGCCACAGCACACCCCCGTGGATCGACAAATTGGACCTGGGGGATCCTGCATTTTAAGGGGTCCCTCAATACACACCTTCTCCTCCCTCCCTCTGAGGTCATACAGAGAAGGGAGGGTTAGATTTGTAGGAACCCTGAAAAATCATAGTTCTCTATTTTCAGTCATATCTCGGCAAGAGGTTCTCGGGTCGGGAATATAGGCCCAACATATTTTTAGTCATGATTTTACCTACGCATTGAGCTTACACATTTTCCCAGATATGCGGTTCTGGGTCTTTTGGGCCTTGGACCTTACCGTGAGTAGATGCGTTTTGTTTGGTTGGGCCACCCGATTCAGAAAATATGATTCATATTAGGATAGGACCTTCATACTCCCAAATATTTTTTGGAAGCAAACGGAAATGTTTCCGCGCTAATACCGGTTACTCCAAAAAAAAAATTTCCTCCAGGGAAAATGATATTAAATAGTGCCCACAACACATTTATTGATATAAAGTCTCAAACTGACAATGCAAAAAAGTACTAAAATACTAGCATGGACCAAGATTCCCTTCTGATATGAGTTGGGCACAAAGGTGTCTGTGTGAGCTATTCAAGGTGTCACTCCACACCAGCATGGAGTCAATTTAGCATCTCCTTGTCATTAGCCAGTTTATGGCCAGTGGGACAAGGATTTCCTGTCCTCTTGTATATCAAAGGCTTATCAGATACAGAGGAGGAAGTGGAGATTAAAACATTGTAATTTATCCAGATTCTCAGTATCCCGGTAAATTACAAACATAAAATGGAAGCTGAAGTAGGCCCATGGCCTGACACACAAAATGTCTGACAGCCTAACGTCTCTACATATAATATCTATCTATGTATCATCATAACCTCCCTTTTTTGATGGGCAATGGCAGTTGATCTCTACAGATCACTTCCAAAGCCTGTCTCTGTCGCCTCATGTTGACGGGACAGTCCATCCGTATTGCCATGTTCACTTCCTCTCTTGTGCTGGATAGTAAAGTCGTAGAACTGCAGCGTAGGAGCTTGCTATTTTCTCCAGCCACACAAATTAACCAGCTGAGCGGGTTGTGATCCGTGATGACTGTGAAATTATGCCCGTATAGATAGGGCTGTAACTTCTGTAGGGCCCAGATGATGGCTAAACATTCCTTCTCAACTGTGACATATGCCACCTCTCTAAGCAGGAGCTTCCGGCTGAGCTATAGTGCAGGGTGTTCTTCTCCCTTTGCGTTTGCTTGGCTGAGAACGGCACCAAGGTCATAAGCGCTGGCATCAGTCTGCACCACAAACTCCTGGTGAAGTGCCTGCAGGATTGGAGAGCTGGAAAATGCAGTCTTTAGGGCTACGAATGCCTGCTCACATTCAGAGGTCCAGCTCACCACCTGAGGCAGATTTTTCTTCGTCAGGTCGGTGAGGGGCTTGGCCAGCCAGTCCAATAGCTCATCGATGCGGGGCATCACATAAGCACTGTACACCATGATGGCATTCAGCCTCTTGTAGTCCACGAAGAACCGGGTTGTCCTGTCCTCCTTTGGTTCCAGGACTGCAAAGGAGGCTTCATGCACTCTGGTGTTTCTGGAAGATGCTCAGATGCAACATCTCCTTGCTCTCCCACTTCATAACTTCCCGCACCTCTGGGGAAATGCGGTAGACAGACTGCCTAACCAGGGGATGGCTCCCACTGTTCACCAGGTGAACTGTCAACTAGGCCCTCTCTGGATTCCCAGTGAAGGCGGATATGAAAGGAAGCAGGCCTTCCTGCAGCTGGAACCGCTGGTCCCCATGAGAGCTGCAGGTTGAAATTTGTGTCCTTGATGGATCCACCCACCTGTGCGGTGTCTAGCAGATGCATCGGGATCTCTCCCTTGTTGGATGCAGAGGGGGGTCCTCTCGCAAGGACACTTAATACCTCCAGGCTGGCATCCGATTGCCCAGAGGCCTGGAACTCCTGGCTGGGGGCAGCTAGAAGAGGGGTTAAGGACGGGGCCCCTCTGGGGCCGTTTCTTAGCATGTGCCAGCCAATATGCTAGCTGGATTCTGGGGGAGTACCACCTCCCTCATTTCAGCCAGGCATACTTCTGGTTCAGGGTTGTTTACCGGTCGGCTTTCACCTGCCGCATCACACCATGCGATGGTACGTGCAGGCTCCAACCGAGTACAACTCACATTGCTGTTATATCTTGGACCACTGTCCGTACTTATTACCAGAGATATGGGAGGATCCTCGGTGACATCACACACAGGTGTGACATTACTGAGTTCCCCTGTGTCACAGGAAACCTCAACATCATTATGCTGCGTTAGTTCAGTGAGCTCGGAAGGGGTGCACATCGCATTGTCACTGTCACTGCTACACCCTTCCAGAGCGTCACTGACCTCTGCGAGAACACATGACATCAACATTTTTATTCACCAGAAACTTCATCCTGGTGCATTTCACCAAATCTTGACGAAACATTTGATAGTGGCCAGTAGGACATTTGATCAGTAGTAATAGTGACTTCCAACAGTAGTTCCAGTAGTAATAGTGGCCGCATTAGTAATAGTGGCCACCATAGTAGTTCCAGTAGTAATAGTGACCCCCATAGTAGTTTCAGTAGTAATAGTGACTCCTGTAGTAGTTCCAGTAGTAATAGTGGCCCCATTAGTAATAGTGACCACTAGAGATGAGCGAACGTACTCGTTACGAGTACTTACGCACCCGAGTACCGCCATTTTCGAGTACTGCAGTACTCGCGCGTAAAGATTCGGGGGGCGCCGGGGGGCGGGGAGAGGCGCGGCGGTGCGGGGGGGAGCAGCGGGGAACAGGGGGGAGCCCTCTCTCTCTCCCTTTCCCCCCCACTCCCCACTGCTACCCCCCATGCCGCCACGGCGCCCCCCGAATTTTTTCGCCCGAGTACGGAAGTACTCGGAAATCGCGGTATTCGGGCGAAAAAGGGGCGTGGCCGAGCACGTTCGCTCATCTCTAGTGACCACCATAGTAGTTCCACTAATGGTTCCAGTAATAGTGGCCCCATTAGTAATAGTGACCACCATAGTGGTTCCAGTAGTAATAGTGACCCCCATAGTAGTTCCAGTAGTAATAGTGGCCCCAGT
This sequence comes from Eleutherodactylus coqui, assembly GCF_035609145.1. Lineage (NCBI taxonomy): Eukaryota > Metazoa > Chordata > Amphibia > Anura > Eleutherodactylidae > Eleutherodactylus > Eleutherodactylus coqui. The sequence goes on from NC_089849.1 coordinate 119,633,594, forward strand.
AGTAATAGTGAGCTCTATAGTAGTTTCAAGTAGCAATAGAACCCACCATAATAATTCCAGTAGTAATAGTGACCACCATAGTAGTTCCAGTAGTAATAGTGGCCCCATAATAGTTCCAGTAGTAATAGTGGTTGCAGTAGTGACTGTATAGTGGCCCCAGTAGTAATAGTGACAACCATAGTAGCCCCAGTAGTAATAGTGACTGCCCCCTACAGGGCAGCATCCCTACAGGCATTCTACTCACCCTGCTTGGAGCTACATTGGAGGCAGGTGCTGCTGAGTCAGAGACCGCTGACCTCTCACCTCAGGGTGTACTGGATGGTATTTTCTTCAGCAGGTTTCAGGGTATTCTGTAGCTTCCTAATTGTGTAGTATGCATGCGCACGCGACCAAGTTATACACAAGCTATAAGTCTCAAGTTTAAACTGGATCTGGCTGGTACATTGTTCAGAACCTCACTTTATTGACCTACATAATACCTGCCCTTTATGGGCGTACAACACATTACATCAGTAACATAGAGAATCCTCTGCCCCTCCCCACACCTCTCTCAAGTCCTGTGTATGAGCCGGTCTTTGTCCCATCAACATGCGGTCAGGCAAAAGTAGTTTCTTTGTCTCAGAAGTTGCGAGTGGGGGAAGGGCTGGGAAGACGCCCAACGTGGATACAAGTAATACAGTATAGGAATGTGACTTTAACTCTTAGAGGCTGGAAAGGAGCTTTATATTAGGCTAACTTTATAGAACACACATCTTTCACCATGCCATTGTCCAGCAATTACCATAATTAAATTATGTGGCCATTAGCCTTTACAGAGTTAAATCACTACAGCTGCGTAATACATCTAGTTTATACAAATCAATAGACATTTTACGCTAATTAATCAACATGTCTACTACAATACCCCCTTAAAATGTCTATTCTCTATCTTTCCCTGGTAATTTTCACAGTCCTCTGCGGGTAACCCTATAACTGGAGCGTGTTGTACGTTGGATTTAGGGTCTTCAAGGGGGTGTAGGATTTGTCCACTCCTGGGGATGCATACAGCAAACTCACTGTGGGAACGGCTTTTTAAGTGGTAGTTTCACAGGTCCTTCTGACACGGGATAATACAGCAGACTAGAACGGAAAAGATAATCAGTGCACATATAACAGCGACGCCTATCTGAGCCAGGATCCTTTGCCACCCGCTCATCCATGGAAAGTACTGGTCCCAAAGGTTAGCTATTTTCATTTAGTGCGGTCAGCTTCTTACTGGCAACTGTGACTTTACCTGTGGGTCATGTGTTGTCTGGGATGTAGGTACAACAAGTTTTCCCTATCATCTTACAGACACCTCCCTTTTCAGCTAAAATCATATCTAAGGCCATTCTATTTTGAGAAGTCATAGTCAAGGTAGGTCCTGTTGGTCGACTAGTCATTATAAGGCATCTCTAGTATAATTTATAAACCGCTGCTGACTATAATAAATATAATTAATCTAGTCAACATTTTGTTTACCATAATGATCAGAAAAATGGACTCGAATCCAGCTTTAACTTGGTCTCTAATTTTAAAACTCTTCAGGTACCCCCCTTGGCTGTCCTATGATGTCAATGTACATGTGTAGATCAAAACCACCACCAGGAGCCTCTCTCCTCGCTCTAGGGTAATGTTACAATACTAGTAGTGTGGACAGGTACGCATGGCGCGGGACTCCCTGACCTTCACCCACACCAGTGTCCCTTCCTGGAGATAGCCCTAAAGGTGGACAGGTCCAGGCCGCCAACACTGACCCTACGCTGCCTAGTCAGAGATTCTGGTCAGAGTAGCCAGTCTCTACTGTCAAGATGTCCTCAAAGGTAGGGTCGGCTATGATCCTCATGTTTTGCAAGGTTTTTTATTCTAGGGCATAGGGGGTTAATTACGGGCACGGGCTAGTTGAAGCCTTCCACTCGGGAGCATCTACCATATCCCTTATAGTGGCAGTCTTCTCCCCAAACATTATCAGTGGCACAAACATATTGTATTCCCCGGGTATATAAGTCATATAACCAGCTGGACTGAGCTGAATCTGGCCCGCAGTGGGATTTTGCGCCTAGACACTGGTTACAGTACAATAGTCGAAGGAATATGCGGCCACTTGAGTGTTGGACGAGTTATACCAGAAGGTAACCGTACCCTCATATTCGCCCGACTAAGGATTCCAGTTGCCACCCCCCTCTCTCACTAGCCCCAACCAGAGTAATGTCCACAGCATGACTAAGACTGGTCTCCCGGATCTGAGGCTTTCTTACAGTGTGAAGCGTGGATCGAAGTAAGTCTTTTGGCTAGTTTCACAGCCGTGGCAGTAGTCAGAAGCAGCTGGTAGGGACCATCAAATTGGGGCTTAAGAGGGTGCTTCCTGAGGAACTTCTTGACACACACCCAATCCCCAGGCTGCAAGATATGTGTTCTTAGCATATCAATGTCTAAATTTTGTCAATGTCCAAGTTTTTGCCTCTGACTTATGCTGTCAGTATCTTTTCTTCTTTCTTCCACGGCTTGAAGGTCGCTGCCTTTGCTGTGCTGTCGGCGAGGGCGTTGCCTCTTGCTTCTCCAGTGTAGGAATCGGTGTGAGCTCTCCACTGTCAGGTAGTAGTAGTAGGGCCTCCATGAGACTCTGCACCGCTGCACCATTATTAATTGATTGTCCTGCTAAGGTAAAAAACTGTGTGGCCTTCTATATTGGGCCGTAATCATAAGCTATGCCAAATGCATACTAGGAGTCAGTGTAAATGGTTGCCGTCTTACCTTTCCCACTCTACACGCCTCAGTGAGGGCCTTCAGTTCCGCTTCTTGTGCTGAGACATGCGGAGGCAGAGCTTCTGCTTCTAGGACATCTTGTTGTGTGACCACTGCATATCCGATGTGGAGTCATCAATCCTCACCCTGATACCATCTGCAAAAAGCTCAAAATATGCATTGTTAACAGGAGGTTTCAGTAACTGTTTGCATACCTACTGCATCAATCTTGCTGCATCAATACTAAATAATCATGTTGATAATCTATTTCACATGGATCAGAATCTTGTAGCAAAAAATGTATTTATTTCCTTTTCGTTTAAAAAAACATAATAGCTGATCTACAACACCTACATCACCTATGACCTAGATCACCCCCTTTTGAACCGGAATACTCAATTGAAAAAGGAGTAGTCCGGTTCAAAATAGTACAACGTTGAAAAAGGAAACCAAGAGGCACAAAAACAAGCACTTTGTAAGTCAAGGTGACATTGTATGCAGCAAAATCTGAGCGAAAATATCCTTTTTATTTTTTCCCCCCTGCAGTTAGCATTTCTAACACAAGGGGCGCAACACAAGCAAAATTAACAGCCACCCAGTCGAAATGGCATTCAGGGAATTACATTGTTTGACTTTGACTATCCTGTCTGAATAAAATTATAGCTTCAGTGGAGAGTGACACTAAAATATACAAAGACATAAGGGAAAAAAACTAAAAAGAATGCGGATGAATTGACATCCTACTCTGAAGTCCCTCTTTCTCACATAAAAACCCAGACTACTATGGCAAATTGCATGAAAAGGTTTGCTGGGTGACTGTAGGGAAATTATTCTGTCTGTAGGAGCCTTCATTAACATCATCTGTCTGAACATCCATTGGAGAAGCAGGCAGCAGAAAACAGAGCCCCTGGGAACACACCATGAGAGGGCGTCTCCTGCTCATGGGTCCCTGGCCTCTGTCCTCCATGCATCAACTCCAATCTTCTATACACTATAGACCAGCTTAGTCGTCTACTATGTCCTAAGCTGCATCTTCGTAAAGAACAAAGGTTTGTTTCCCTGAACCTATCACACATCCAAGGCCACATCTTGGAGTGTAATAAAGTCTGGTCAAACAAGACCTTACTTCAGACAATCATGATGTTAGCACTGGATACAGTGGCATTGGGAAATGTAGGCCTCCCGAGTGCAGCAAGATGGCCGCCAGAGGCAGAAAGGGGCGGGGCTACAGATCTTCCAGGTAAGGCAAGATGGCTGCTGGAGGAGGATTGAAGGGGCCGGAAGTGATGTCACACACCCTGAAAGTGAGCACATGGGGGGAAGTAATTTCAGGATGAGGGCAGGGCTCACCACACTTGCTGCAGAGTCACACTATGTGGGGTTTTAAACATTGCAAGTGGGGCCGCCATTATAGGGATGGGCTGTAGTCAACACAAAGGCATTACATTGTTTATGATACAGGCACTACACATCCCCCACTACCCTCTCACCTCCTCCCCCACCCAATTCTGCTCGTGAATCCCTTTTCTACATTATACTACCTCCTAGCAATCTGAAGCACCTTTCTGTCTGCTAGGGCCCCCCTGCTTATCTGCCTATAATCCAACCCCCCTCCATTATTCTCATTTCCCAACATTCCTTTCTTTCAGCAACTAAGTTACATGTTCTCTGCCCCTTATCTTTGCTTGCTTTGTTCCCCATTCTCTGGAATTCCAGGACAACCTAGATCTATGCCGTATTCTATTCTGCCTGCTCATTCTATCCTATTTGAAATCTCTGGACACAGTAAAACTCCTTTACAAGATTCCACCTTTTTCAAATCCTCCCAGCAGAATCTCTTTCGTTGCAAATCACAATCCACATTAACTCTATATAAACACAAAACAAAAGGAACAGACGGGTTTACTGGGGAATACTCTCAGTGGCTTAAAGTATACATCACACTATCTATGCAACAGCCCACTCTCTATCAGTAAAATCCCCAGTAACAAACCCTGCACATCCTTTAAACAAGACATTTGACTATACACGAAGACTGACGATTATATTCAGTGACCAAGACCTCAGCAGTATCTGGAGTATCCAGCCGTCTCACAACACGGCTATAATCCTCGCGTATCCCCTTCCACATATGAGAACATAACGTGCTCGATCATACAAGTCAATACGCTTATTTTAATCCCTGCGTATCCTTCCTTACGTATAAGAGCATATACCGTGCTCGATCATACAAGTGAATACGCCTATTTTAAATTTTCCTGGCGCTACTCTCCAAGTATCATTAACATACATAGGAGAATATGCCCTGGGCGCGCTCCCTCAAAGCTTATAAAGCCCAAAGTCCGCCCTTCTTACACATTAACCCTCACAGAATCTGTCTCTTGGTCTTGTATACACAGTCTTTAACCGTCTCAAACACAACATTCACAGCATACAGAATACCCCTAGCCAGGTTACACGGTGGTAATCTCGAGTAGACAGAACTACATTACCTGTTTTTCAGTGATTTGTTAGCAGTCTGGAGTAGGGGCAGGCAGATAAACAGGCAGAAGTCAGCTCACACAGGTCGATCAACGTAAAGCAATCTTACCGTGTTCTGTAGATTTTCGGCCCCCTGAGTTCTGCGTGTTATCTGCCAGTCTCTGTATTTTCCAGAGTGAAGAAATCACCGCCTACTTGCCCACCCAGGGACGCCAAATGTACTGGATGGTATTTTCTCCAGCAGGTTTCAGGGTATTCTGTAGCTTCCTAATTGTGTAGTATGCATGCGCACGTGACCAAGTTAGACACAAGCTATAAGTCTCAAGTCTAAACTGGATCTGGGTGGTACATTGTTCAGACCCTCACTTTATTGAAACACATAATACCTGCCCTTTATGGGCGTATAACACATTACATCAGTAACATATAGAATCCTCTGCCCCTCCCCACACCTCTCTCAAGTCCAGTGTATGAGCTGATCTTTGTCCCATCAACATGCGGTCAGGCAAAAGTAGTTTCAGAAGGCTAACTTTATAGAACACACATCTTTCACCATGCCATTGTCCAGCAATTACCAAAATGAAATTATGTGCCATTAGCCTCTACAGAGTTAAATCACTACAGCTGCGTAATACATCTAGTTTATACACATCAATAGACATTTTACGCTAATTAATCATCATGTCTACTACAAGGGCATGAAAACTCAGGGGGAGAGAGGTTAGTGGTTACAGACTCTGCATTGCTGCTGGACCTGCAGGCTCAGTGAGTGGAATACCTGTTAGGGCACGTAAAAGGAGGTGACAGACCAGATTCGGACCGATGGACTTGAGTTTGACTTGTGTGGTCTAGAAGATCTGTGACTGGCCTGTGTAACTGTTAGTCCTGGGGCTTGGCCATCAGAGATGATCTGGAGGCTGGCACAGTTTGTTCATGACAAGAAACAAGGTGGGTTGGAGGAAGGAGTGATGAAGCCCTGTGGATCAGCAGACGTGCTCTTTGGACACCCATAATGTGAGAGGTGTCAGTGTGATATCACATAGCGAGGCCTCAAGAATATCACTCTGAGCAGACAATAAGCTGGCCTGGTGAATTATTGTGATAGAGATGCACAGAGAGAGGGAACACCCCTGTGGCACTTGGGGGAAGCAGGCACACCTGTAGAGGAGGCACCTAGAGAGATATGGTACTTGGGAGAAAGGTACATACATGTAGAGAGAGGCAGCACACTTGTGGCATAGAAAATTAGGGGTAAAAACACCTCTAGTGGAAACGCTTAGTGAGGGACACAGTACACCTATGGCGAAGCCATCTAATAAAAGGGGGCACACCTGTGGTGGAGGCATTTGGAGGTATGACACCACTATGGTGAAGTAAGTGCAGGGTTTCACACCTGAGGCAGGGGACTCTCAGTGTCGAGGATTTTCGGGTGGTGCTTGAAATATAAGCTCCCCCCTAAAAATAATCAATATCCTTAGAAGAAGAAAAAAAGATACATTACTTGGGAAGCGCTGTCATCTCTGGCACATCTTCTTCCAGGTCCCGGCACTCTTCTTCTGCTGCTCTTTTGGCCGAGATTGAAAATCCCTGCCTCCTGAAGCGCTACCTCTGATTAACTGAGCGCTGTGACCAATCAGAGGCAGCGCTCAGCATTAAATAACAGCTCAGCGCTGCCTCTGATTGGTCACAGTGCTCAGCCAATCAGAGGCAGCTCTTCAGGAGGTGGGGATTTTCAATCCCTGGCCAGAAGAGCAGCAGAAGAAGAGTTCCGGGACCTGCAGGAAGACGCATTGGAGATGACAGCACTTCCCAAGTGATGTATTTTTTTTTTACAGTTATTGATTATTTTTGGGGGGGGGGGGGGGCTTATATTTCAAGCTCTCCCTCGAAAATCCTTGTCGCAGACAGTTCCCTGTAGTGGCAAAGGTTCACGATCATGTCCAACTGATTTCAATGGGGCTGGCGCTGCTGCCGCTGGCCCCATTGCAATCAATGGGAAAATTATCCCCCTGTAGCCCCCCAACCCCCTCTCCTCTCTCGGGGGGGATTCCTAACCTGCTGAGCGATCTTCTCCTATTGATTTCACTGGGGCCAGCGCTGCTGCCAGCCCCATTAAAAACAATGGGAAATATCGCACATTCTTCTTTGTGATGCGAGGTTAGAGTGAAAACATTGCTAATGAGAATGAAACCCTTGAAAATCATTGGTTTCATTATCATGTGTTTTCACTTACTCTCACATCACAAGGAAGACGTATTGTAGTGGCAGCCATGTTGGTGGTCAATCAGCTTTCGCATAATTACATTTAACTAAGAAACCATGAATAGAACAGCTTAACAGACGAGGATGAAATCCGTATTTTATTAAACAGTAAATGTATGAAAGAGTAGCGGTGGGGCTGCTGTCTTTGATCAGTGAAGCTAGAAGGGATCAAGAATAATTTTTATTAGGGCTACAGAATATAAACTCGAACAGACTTCTTCTGCAGTCCACATTTAAAAAAAAAAATCACTGGAGTTGCCCTTTAAAGGGCCAGATACAGCCTGTAATGTTATTGCTTGTATAAGACACCCTAACAAACGGGATAACAAGTGCTGGTGCACCCTCTAATTCGCTATCCTATCCGAAGAATGCATTTTAGTGCACTATATATCTAAATTACCGCACACAGCTCCTCCTGGTCAATCAAGTGCCCTGAGAGACATCTCCATTATGATGCATAGGATTGATTGGTTAAAGCGATGCACCCTAATTTGCATTTTTAATGCTGTAGAAGTACATTTTGTATCAGAGTATACAGTACAATATAAAAGTTTTCTTCTCCATTCACCTTTGGGATGATTCAGGCACAATGCAATAATTCTTAGTTTTAATAAAGCCATAGTTATTTCATCAGGATCATGCAAATGTGTTTAGAGAAATGGAAAGCTTACATAACCGCTCAATGAGAGCAGAGGTATAGTATCAAAGGAAGGATTTTTACAGGCAATGATTACCTGAAGTATTATATTTTGTGGCATAGAGAATATACCACTAGGACATTCTTTCATTAAAAATATCTACCCTAAGTAAACTGATTGGTTGTTTTGATTAGTGGTTAGAAATTATGTTGAGTTGCTTCTTAATTGTTTTTATTTTTTTTTTTAGAAAGTTGAGTAACAATAACTTAATTAAAACTATTTTGCCTTTTGTGTATATAGTTCCTATGCATACTCATGAATAACAGGTTAATATGGCTGCATCTCTATGGCTACAGACAACAAAACAAACATGGGATGTAGTCCGATTCCTCCAGTCATATATTTCTTGCTAATCTCATCCTGAGAATTGCAGAATCAGAGCAGGTTATGGTGCATGCACGTGTTTAGGATGTGAGCTGTAACTTTAGCGACAGTGAAAAAGATTGGATCTTGTCCTGTGAGATCAGGAAAGTAATTCCCAAATCCTTAAAGTTATGTACCCATAAACTGCAATAAGCACCCATCTAAAGAATAGGCTGCGGTTGGCTTGAATAGAGCTATGGTCAGACATGCGCGCTACTACTTTATTCGCACAGGTACCACCGTTTTCATGATTGCTTTTGGGTCTGACCATGCATACATTTTTCCTGTGGATAGGTGATAAACATAGTTTATAGGAAACTCCTTTAATATGGTCTTGAGTACAAATCCACCACCAGTTTTCACACACCATTTCATATATTCCTGAGGAAAGTTCTGAACTGAGCTCCGAATGGGTAGGTCCACAAGCAGACGTGGCAAATATAGCAGGTCTTAAAAATAAAGACAAACAGAAATCACCTGAAAAATGTGTTCATTCACTTTTCAGATTGCCATTGTGTGGGCAACATTTGGAACTATGTATAGTAGGTACCATTTGGCTCTATATTAACATAATATACACTACCGTTCAAAAGTTTGGGGTCACATTGAAATGTCCTTATTTTTGAAGGAAAAGCACTGTACTTTTCAATGAAGATAACTTTAAACTAGTCCTAACTTTAAACAAATGCACTCTATACATTGCTAATGTGGTAAATGACTATTCTAGCTGCAAATGCCTGTTTTTTTGTGCAATATCTACAAAGGTGAATAGAGGCCCATTTCCAGCAACTATCACTCCAGTGTTCTAATGGTACAATGTGTTTGCTCATTGGCTCAGAAGGCTAATTGATGATTAGAAAACCCTTGTGCAATCATGTTCACACATCTGAAAACAGTCTAGCTCGTTACAGAACTACAAAACTGACCTCCCTGTGAGCAGATTGAGTTTCTGGAGCATCACATTTGTGGGGTCAATTAAACGCTCAAAATGGCCAGAAAAAGAGAACTTTCATCTGAAACTCGACAGTCTATTCTTGTTCTTAGAAATGAAGGCTATTCCATGCGAGAAATTGCTAAGAAATTGAAGATTTCCTACAACGGTGTGTACTACTCCCTTCAGAGGACAGCACAAACAGGCTCTAACCAGAGTAGAAAAAGAAGTGGGAGGCCGTGTTGCACAACTAAGCAAGAAGATAAGCACATTAGAGTCTCTAGTTTGAGAAACAGACGCCTCACAGGTGCCCAACTGGCATCTTCATTAAATAGTACCCGCAAAACACCAGTGTCAACATCTACAGTGAAGAGGCGGCTGCGGGATTTTGGGCTTCAGGGCAGAGTGGCAAAGAAAAAGCCATATCTGAGACTGGCCAATAAAAGAAAAAGATTAAGATGGGCAAAAGAACACAGACATTGGACAGAGGAAGACTGGAAAAAAGTGTTGTGGACGGATGAATCCAAGTTTGAAGTGTTTGGATCACAAAGAAGAACGTTTGTGAGACGCAGAACAAATGAAAAGATGCTGGAAGAATGCCTGACGCCATCTGTTAAGCATGGTGGAGGTAATGTGATGGTCTGGGGTTGCTTTGGTGCTGGTAAGGTGGGAAATTTGTACAGGGTGAAAGGGATTCTGAATAAGGAAGGCTATCACTCCATTTTGCAACGCCATGCCATACCCAGTGGACAGCGCTTGATTGGAACCAATTTCATCCTACAACAGGACAATGACCCTAAACACACCTCCAAATTGTGCAAGAACTATTTACAGCAGAAGCAGGCAGCTGGTATTCTATCGGTAATGGAGTGGCCAGCGCAGTCACCAGATCTGAACCCCATTGAGCTGTTGTGGGAGCAGCTTGACCGTATGGTACGCCAGAAGTGCCCATCCAACCAATCCAACTTGTGGGAGATGCTTCTAGAAGCGTGGGGTGCAATTTCTCAAGCTTACCTCAACAAATTAACAGCTAGAATGTCAAAGGTGTGCAATGCTGTAATTGCTGCAAAAGGAGGATTCTTTGACGAAAGGAAAGTTTGATGTAAAAACAATGTTATTTCAAATACAAATCATTATTTCTAACCTTGTCAATGTCTTGGCTCTATTTTCTATTCATTTCACAACGCATGGTGGTGAATAAGTGTGACTTTTCATGGAAAACACAAAATTGTTTGGGTGACCCCAAACTTTTGAACGGTAGTGTACTTGTATATGGCCAAGGTATGACACACTGTAGACACTGTATAGTGTAGTATACACAATGTATCTGAGGAAAGAATTACATTAAAGCTAGCTTCAGACAAATAGTACTGCACATTTGTTCCTTACTCAATCACAGTTCTAATCAACTGAATTAACAGCATCATAAGCATGCTTTTAGTTTGAACATAAGACCTGACTGTTAGCCCCGGATTTATGGCCAAAATACTGGCATAAAAATACACCTATGGTTTGCTCTCTTAAAATTGGCCTGAGCATTATGTGTACTATTTATATGCAGTGAATGGATTCTGCATTGCATTGTCTGCATACTGCATAACTCTCTCTAGGAAATGTGTGTGCTATTTTTCTGGATACTATACAGAACTAATAATCCAGAGACAGTATTGCAGCATATACCTATAAAAATATAACATTGGTAGAGGAGTTTCAAATTTGCTTTGGTGCACTTAGCTGCCATGAGTTATGACCCAAACCAGCCCGTAAAAACATGAAAGACTGAAATTGCATTTTCTATTAATCAAGTGTTACTAAAAAGTACAGCGTACTACACAAAAAAAGTGTCTTAGCATGTAGTCTATTGCAAGCCTTTTAGTAGAAGGGCCCCCATAAACGCATTATCCCCCCCCCCCCCCCGACCAGAAGTCCCTGCAAAGCTCTGGGATTGATGGCCTCCCAACACTGAAGCATAGGGAGAACTCATCTTGTACCTAGCTTCTGTCTGGGCTCCCACCTCATCATCCACCAGGAGCCACAAGTCTAAACTTAAGAAGTCAAAAGAAGAAGACAGGGTTCCAGGAGTGTGAGGAACTTGATGACTATACTTCCCCTCTAGACCCCCAAGAAAGTCATCAACTGAAAAGACTGCAATGCATGCAAATGTGCCTTCAACCAGTAAAATTCCAACCCCAGTGATTTTGGGTACCCAGGTTCACTACACCAGGTTCAGTTCTCACTGGCCGATTCAGCAGGGAGTGATGGAGGGAAACTGCAGCCCACCATCTGTTTGCCCTCTAGTAAAGTTCAAGCTGACCACAATAACTGCTCCACAATTTTCTCACTCTATCTGTGTGCAGTGAATCCTTCTCCTATCTCTGTCTCCTGGCCTCTTTTTGCTGAACGAGGACAGTAGTCAGTTTGAACTTTAGTAGAGGTGCACTATTATCTTATGTGGCGACAGAAGAGGCACCATTACGTCATGGGGCTGTCTTACCTGCTCAAGATTTTTAGCAATTTTTCGACCTCATTAACATACAAGCTAAGCATACTGTCTGAGACAGTTTTAAGGCAAGACAAATATAAAACACGAGTTTATTTACTCTTTAGTATATGTAAGTGAAATAGTTAATTAACATATAGGCATTCAGATCACATGGGTAACAAAGATAAGCATCAATACGTCACTGGATATTGTAGCATCACTCCGCAATCGGGGGATCTCCAGGTACGATTGGTAGGAGGAATCCGGTAGAATACTGACACGTCTGTCAAGCCACACATCGAGTCCCGGACTCCTCCCTGAAAATCACTGTTATTTATACTATTCTTACATTACGTGGCATATCTGCTTCTGCGCAGTTATGAGTATATACGTCATTCTAATATGACTAATCAGGTTCTACGCATGCTCGATAGATTCTTGGCAACATAGTATACTAAATATTTTCTCCATGAAGTTATCGACATCTGCATTCTATTACTTACAATATCTGATGACTATGAGTCATTCTTGCTGCTTTTTTCCAGAATATTCCGCTTCTGAGCAGATGTTAGTATCAGCTGAGATAAGTTCATACTAGTTCATTGAAGTTCATACTAGTTCACTGACCCAGTATTAAGCTTATGGGAAACCATACGGCGAGTAGTTTATTGATTACTTTAATTTCCCTATGCCTTTGACACAACCATTCAATCAATCGTATGCCATACGTATCACAATTGGTCCTTAATCATTCACTATTTGCCGTATGATACCATTAAAACTTTTGGTTTTCTACAGAATACCTTATATGCCATGAAACAATTCCATAGCGATAAAAGTATTACAACTATGGCCAATACCAAAACAGGATGTATTAGCCAATTAAGGGTGGTTTGTGCAGATGATGAATAACCCATAAAGATGTCATACCAATGGTGTGACGTGGCATCAGCAATAGCCGATCCCATCTTTACAATTTTGCCAGCTATTCCAGTTGTACTTACAATATGCGTTGCCAAAGATCTATTAAGCAATTTAATATGTTGCTGTACTTCTTCTGTGTCTTCTAACAACTTTTTGAATTTAGTCAAATTTAGATCCCAATTTGACACATTTAAAGGCAGTGGTTGCCAATTGACAGCCACTGTCTTGTCTTGTTCGGGTAATAACACAAAGGTCTCATTTTCCCAAACAAGTGTCGATACGTTTCGCAAGCATCCTGAAAACGGGACAACAGGATGATTGGTTGCCAAACATACCTCCTGTGGGGCTATTTCAACCATCATTTTAAAGGTGAGTGGCAACACAGTTCACTCACATACATTGATTGTATTTTGTAATAAACATGGTTCATAAACAGCCGATTGGACCTTGTATATGGTCCCTTCTAATGTATCATCACACAATGATAAATCATGAGTTCTATTTTGGTCATCAATGTAAATCCCGTTAAATCTAGGTACCCAGAAATGCATATCTTCCGGAACACCTATAAGTAAGGGGAGAACTACAAACTTACACATCACACTCTTTTTAGTAATATTGTATATAAATATGGTCCCTTTACATAATATATCATTGCAAACCATTTTCTGCGCCTCCAACTGTATCCAATCAGTCTCAGTTATAGTCTGATTGAACACGGTCCTCCACACCTGCTCATTGCCAGTCATGAGCATAGTTTGAAGTGTGTTCTTTTGTTGTTGCTGATAAATGGTCTGCAAGGTACATATTGACCAATTAACATAGTTAGATATGTTAGAATTTATTTCATATGAAAACCTATTACATGCATCTTGCAAATCAAGCATTATTGTGTCCACATCCGTTTGCATACTAAAGGGCTGCCATATAGTGGGCATCCAGTTAGCCTGCAATGTGAGCACATCTTTAATACCACTTCCCGCGTTATGCATTCGATTAGCTAAAGTCTCTATATCAAAACCATTAATAGTCCCAGAAAGTGCTCCGTAGCCTCCGAGTAAGGTATCATACCAAGCTCGACGGGAACGCTTGGTGGAACAAGTCCTTGAGGGTGGAAACTGCACGGAGGTTTGTATAACAGTCTTTTGAGCAGCTCGTCCCACCTGGTGACAGGTGGATGGACCTCTTTTTATATGTCCAGGATCTATTTTAGAAGCATTAAAGGGGTTGTCCCGCGCCGAAACGGGGTTTTTTTTTTTTTAACCCCCCCCCGTTCGGCGCGAGACAACCCCGATGCAGGGGTTAAAAAAACAACCCGCACAGTGCTTACCTGAATCCCGGCGGTCCGGCGTCTTCATACTTACCTGCTGAAGATGGCCGCCGGGATCCTCTGTCTCCGTGGACCGCAGGGCTTCTGTGCGGTCCATTGCCGATTCCAGCCTCCTGATTGGCTGGAATCGGCACGTGACGGGGCGGAGCTACACGGAGCTGGCATTCTACACGAGCGGCCCCATAGAAGACTGCAGAAGACCCGGACTGCGCAAGCGCGGCTAATTTGGCCATCGGAGGGCGAAAATTAGTCGGCTCCATGGGAACGAGGACGCCAGCAACGGAGCAGGTAAGTATAAAACTTTTTATAACTTCTGTATGGCTCATAATTAATGTACAATGTACATTACAAAGTGCATTAATATGGCCATACAGAAGTGTATAGACCCACTTGCTGCCGCGGGACAACCCCTTTAATGTTCACTAATACCAGGAACTGGCCCCACATGGTCCGATTCTCGATCTCCGTTGCATTCCCACATGTAATTACTTCTGTCTCATTTAAAGGAAATGAAAACTGCACTCCCGTATTTGTACAATTCTGAACATATTGTATCACCAGGGAGTAATTGAGATATGGCAACTCTTTTGGTCTCTGACAGCAAGACACTTTCACAAGTGACGTAATGTTTATTTGTCCCATGGCCTTATGCAGTGCATATGAAGGTCGGTAGGTCGAACTTATATGCGATAATGGATTTCCACTCCAGATAGTCCCATCAAAGGTAATATTCACGATATGACATTTCTGGTTGGCTTCACAAGTGTAGTTGTCTTGCTTCCTTGTTCGGGTTGAACTCCTCCAGCCCCACGAATAGTCATTCCTTCCGGTGTCATTGACGCGGATCCCTGGCATCCACGCATCACCTACTGCGAACACCGAACACATGACGCCAAGGATTCCAAAAATGATTATGTGATTCTAGAGAAGGCAAGGAAACAAGCATTATTCCCGCAAATAGCACTTTTCTTGTGGGACATATTCCCATTTCTCCACTCCGGGTCGCATAATGAGCAAAGTTCGATCTTTCCCCACAGCAATAACCTCTGCCGGGGAGGGCGGTCCTTGGTGATTCTGAACCCATATTTTGGCCCCTACATTAGTAACATCAGTTGAGCCAAAGCCTTTATCTCCTTACTGTAAGTTCAGTGGGAGCCGCCCCTTCTTCCACTTGTGTCAGATACACTGGTATTAATAGCAGCTGTGCCATGCGCTCCTTTTTCCCTATTATCAGAGGATCTGTTCCTAAATTTATCATGATTACTTTAATCTCCCCCTGATAATCCCCATCTATGACTCCCCCTAGGACTACTGCATCTCTCAAAGCAAAACTTGATCTAGTAGCTATCTGCCCGAAGTGATTCTCCGGGATCTTGCATCCTATCCCTGTGGGAATAGTACTCACCTTTCCCGGGGCTATCACCACCGTATCAAGAGCGTATAGATCCAACCCTGCAGCGGCAGGAGTGGCTCTATAAGGTGCCTGTGCATCTGGATTTATTTTCCAGTATAAGATTGTCTCTACCTTAGCTACATCTATGCTGAGATTAGGTGTTAGCATGCGCATTAAGGGTGTCATGGAATCAGTGATGGGCCTGTTGTTGATAATCTGTATAGCACCAGTGAGATTATCTCTCCATTGACCATATTTGTCAGTCTCGGTAAGCTTCTTCAGGGTAGATTTTAATAACCCATTCATTCGTTCCACCAAGCCCGCGGCTTGTGGATAATAGGGCATATGATATACCCATTCTATGTTGTTTTTACTGGCATACTCTTTTACCTGATTACCGGTAAAATGTGAACCATTGTCTGTCTGGATCTGCAGGGGAGTCCCATAATACTGGGTAATAATTTCCAGAGTACGTAAAGTACTCCATTGTGTTGCTGTTTTACACGGGTCTGATGGTGGGATACCATCAGACCTGAGAATGTATCTACTGCTGTACAAATATACTTACATCCTCTGCTCTCAGAGAGGGGCCCTACAAAATCCATCTGCCAAATCTGCGCTGGCAACTGGCCTCTCCCTATGTGTCCCATTACTGTATGAGGCACTTCTCGTTTTTGAACATGTTGACATACTGGACATTGCGTGATTACTTGTTTGATCATGTCCACCGTCAATGGGATACCTCTTTCTTGTGCCCACCTGTAAGTGGCCTTCTCTCCCAAGTGTCCACTTTTTTGGTGAGCCCAAACAGCTGCACTTGAAGCCATGCTTCCTTTTCCTTGTCAGGTTCTTGTACGGCAACAGAGATCGATGCTGCCGCATCTGCTTGAGAATTAAATAAACGTTCCAATGAGTCAAGAGGGACATGAGCATCAGCATGAAACACAGTACTTTTGGTACTTCTAATGAATTCCTCTATATCTTGCCAAAGCTCTTTCCCCCACAATTCCTTACCATGAATGTTCCAATTGTTCTTCTTCCATCCCATGATCCAAGTGGCCAAACCATTGGCAACTGACCATGAGTCCGTATACAAATGACATTCTTGCCCTTGTTCCTGCTTCTGAGCTAAGAATACCGCACAAAGTTCTGCATATTGACTACTCTTACCTTCTCCCTCCATGACCAACGTCTTGTCTAATTTTGGATTAAAGGCTACACTTTTCCATCTACGCCTTCCACTGATATACTTGGCCGAACCATCCGTGAACCAAGCATGCTCTTTTTGGGAGTCTGTCAACTCAGAGTAAGGTATTCCCCACTTTACTGGGGCTTCCTCCATTTGTGCTACTGGTGTAACCTGACCATCTGGAGGGATATCAGCTATCTTTTCATGCAGGGCAGCTATCCCCCCTTCACCTTTTTTCGCTCTTTCTGAGATGTACCATTTCCACTTAATGATATTCTGCTCCTGGGCATGTCCTATCCGATTGGACTTTGGATTAGATAATACCCAGCTCATGATGGGTATTTGCGGCCTTAGAAGGACTATGTGTCCTGTTGTCAATTGTTCAGTATCCACCAGGGCCCAATAACATGCCAACAGCTGTTGCTCCAGTGGAGTGTATTTTTCTCCTGCATCTGGTAATTTTCGATTCCAGAAGCCCAGTGGCACTCTTTTGCCCCCTTGCTTCTGCCACAATGACCAGTTTGCATACATATGCTGAACTGATACATGAAGTTCTATCTCACCATCTTGTAAAGGCCATAAATCTACGGCCTGTTGTATGGATTCTTTTACTGCCTCAAATGCAACCTGTTGCTCCTCTCCCCACGTGAACTCGCACTTCTTGCGAGTCACCTTGTAAAGAGGAGCAAGAAGCTGCCCCAGATGCGGAATGTGTTGTCTCCAGAATCCAAACAATCCTATGTAGGATTGTGTTTCCTTCTTGTCTTTCGGAGTGGGAAAATTTAAGATTTTCTGCCTTGCCTTAGGGAGAATCTCCCTATGGCCCTTATTCCATTGAATTCCTAAGAATTTCACCGTCTGAGAGGGGCCCTGCACCTTGCTATCATTTATTTTCCATCCTTTTTCTCGCAGATGATGTAACAATCTGTCCAATTGTTTCTTTACAGATTGTTCATCCGGTCCCTGAATCATTATATCATCGATATAATGTGAAAACTGCATTTCTGATGGTAAATCAAACTCATCTAAATGTTCTGCCACCGTCCGGTGACAGATGGTTGGACTATGTATCCAACCTTGTGGCAATCGAGTGAACGTATATTGACGTCCTTGCCACGTAAAGGCAAACTGATCTTGTGCCTTTTCTTCTATTGGAATTGTGAAGAAGGCTTGTGCGATATCAATCACAGCGTACCATTGTCCACTGTGACTTTGGATCTGCTCCACAATTGTAATGGTGTCTGGTACAGCTGCCGTCAAGGGAGGTGTTTGTTTATTCAACTCCCTGTAATCGACAGTCATCCTCCAAGACCCATCACTTTTCTTCACAGGCTATACCGGATTGTTCCATGCTGTGGTTGCAGGCCTCACAACCCCAGCATCAACCAAATCCTTAATGGTTTCTCCTATTTCCTTGTGACCTCTAGGAATTCTGTATTGCTTCATAGCAACCAGTTTTCCTGCAGGAGGGATATGTACGGGTGGCATTTTAACCTTTCCTACCGTAACTGGACAAGCTTTTATCCCTATTTTCCTTACGCCAAAGGCAAACTTACCATACTCCAGGTGTAGTGTCAATCCTTTCAGAATATCTATGCCAATATATATTCCGGAATAGGTACTACTAACACCGTGTATTTGCGTAAGGGCAAATTGCCCAATTTCAAAGTTACCTGTGTCTGTACTCCTTCGGTAACGTTTCCTCCCAATCCTGAAATATTAACTTTTGGACCTTTAAACTTTTTTGGATTTCCATAAATCAGAGTAGCCTCCGCCCCTGTATCTACTAAAGCTGGGACCCTTTGGACATTACCCCCTTTCCAATGTATGGCTAACGGGACGTAGGGTCTGTCATCCCGCCTAACCCAGACAGGGGCTTGGCTTGCTACCTATGCTACCTATGCGGAATCAGAATCTGATTCCTTCAGGAGCGGAGCAGATGGCTTCATATGGTCCTGCACTTGGCTAGCTACCATTGCAGCCATCTCCTTCCATGGATAGATCTTTTGAAAGTCCTCCCATTCTAATTTCTTAGGTTCTAAATTAGTGACCTGCTTCTCTTTCTTTTTAGAAGTTTTTGGGCCCACTGAATCTTCCCTTTTATCCACCTTTTTGTTGGATAATACCTTCTGTTTATAAAGACGCCACAAATCACCTGTATCTTTTCCATCAATGGCGTCCTTGGAGACTCCAGCTTTCAGGAGAGCCTGAAACATATCTCTATGAGATACCCTTGGCACTCCTGAATCTCCAGTCACCTGGGAACTATGATTCCTAGACCTATCACGATCTGTTCGCTTTTCCTCTCTATCCCAGTTTCCCAAATCTTGCAATTCCCGCATTCTAGCCACGACCGCAGATATTGGCTCATTAGTCATGGATAAAAGTAGGGTCATCATCATGGCTTTATAAGCCGGAGGTGCAGTCTTAATTAAACGATTTCTAATTCCTGCTGTCAGCCGAGTCTCCAAATAATCATTGATTTGCTCGATGATAATTAGTGAGACCCTCATAGCTTCCTCCTTCAACCTTTCAATGCCATCCCTGATAGTGTACCAGGGTTTGTCATTGATTGGAATGTCTGCCTCTGTCGGGAACTTATTAAGAAACCCATTGGTTACTATATTAAACAGGGAAATAGCACTTTCTCCTTGATGATTAGGAAAGTATTCTCTAAAATTTCTACTGATTACTGGATCTCTAGTTAGAGTGACAAATCTTATTGCATCTTTTGGATCCAACATCACCCCAGTCGCCCCGTGCTCAAATAGACGGACCAACCATGGTATGTCAGATTCCCCAGGCTTTTGCCTAAATCTACTCAGTATATCATCAACTTCTGACTGAGAAAAATCCTCTAGGGTAAGCCTGGTGCGCCTATGTGGCACCAATTCTTCTTGCACCAACAGTCTCCCATCGGCATCGTACATATAGTTTCCCTGATCATCATACCTGGGCAACCTTTGCCCATCATGACCTAGGATAGGCTGAGTATCAGGTCCATATTCAGTAGTTTCCTTCCTTCTGCTAATGGGCTGGGCACGTTTTAAAGCTGGTGGATAAATTATTGGATTAGGTGGGTCTTCCCAATCCCCCTTATGCCAGTCCTCCTCCCCCGAAGAAGATGAGGAATCCCGTAAGTGAAATAGTTAATTAACATATAGGCATTCAGATCACATGGGTAACAAAGATAAGCATCAATACGTCACCGGATATTGTAGCATCACTCCGCAATCGGGGGATCTCCAGGTACGATTGGTAGGAGGAATCTGGGAGAATGCTGACACGTCTGTCAAGCCACACATCGAGTCCCGGACTCCTCCCTGAAAATCACTGTTATTTATACTATTCTTACATTACGTAGCATATCTGCTTCTGCGCAGTTATGAGTATATATGTCATTCTAATATGACTAATCAGGTTCTACACATGCTCGATAGATTCTTGGCAACATAGTATACTAAATATTTTCTCCATGAAGTTATCGACATCTGCATTCTATTACTTACAATATCTGAAGACTATGAGTCATTCTTGCTGCTTTTTTCCAGAATATTCCGCTTCTGAGCAGATGTTAGTATCAGCTCAGATAAGTTCATACAAGTTCATTGAGCTTATGGTAAACCCATACGACAATTAGTTATTGATTACCTTAATTTCCCTATGCCTTTGACACAACCATTCAATCAATCGTATCCCGCACGTATCACAGCTCCACATGTTGGCCAGGCTCTATGAGCAGCATAAAGCTATAGTGGAATACCAACTCCAACATGGGCGGCGTAGTGGGAGTCAGCCTCCTCAATTCTTTACAGAAGAGTGGGCCTGGTTGGCAGACATCTGCCAGGTCCTTGGAAACTTTGAGGAGTCTACCCAGATGGTGAGCGGCGATGCTGCAATCATTAGCGTCACCATTCCTCTGCTATGCCTCTTGAGAAGTTCCCTGCAAAGCATAAAGGCAGACGCTTTGCGCTCGGAAACGGAGGCGGGGGAAGACAGTATGTCGCTGGATAGTCAGAGCACCCTCCTGTCTATATATCAGCGCGTTGAGGAGGAGGAGGGGGAGGAGCATGAGGAGGAGGGGGAAGAGACAGCTTGGCCCACTACTGAGGGTACCCATGCTGCTTGCCTGTCATCCTTTCAGCGTGTATGGCCTGAGGACACACTGCTCGACCCACGGTATAAGGAGAACCTTTCCACTCTCATACCCAAAGAGGAAAGGGGTTCGAGAGTGATGCTATACCACAGGACCCTGGCGGACAAACTGATAGTAAAATTCCCATCCGACAGCGCTAGTGGCAGAAGGCGCAGTTCCGAGGGCCAGGTAGCAGGGGAGGCGCAGAAATCAGGCAGCATGTACAGCACAGGCAGGGGAACACTCTCCAAGGCCTTTGACAGCTTTATGGCTCCCCAGCAAGACTGTGTCACCGCTCCCCAGTCAAGACTGAGTCGGCGGGAGCACTGCAAAAGGATGGTGAGGGAGTACGTAGCCGATCGCACGACCGTCCTCCGTGACGCCTCTGCCCCCTACAACTACTGGGTGTCGAAGCTGGACACGTGGCCTGAACTCGCGCTGAATGCCCTGGAGGTGCTTGCTTGTCCTGCGGCTAGCGTCTTGTCAGAGAGGGTGTTTAGTGCGGCTGGGGGAATTATCACGGAAAAGCGTACCCGCCTGTCAACCGACAGTGCCGACAGGCTTACAATCATAAAGATGAACAAAGCCTGGATTCCCCAGACTTCTCTTCTCCACCAGCAAACAGCAGCGATACCTAAACAATACGTAGGCTGTACCCGCAGATGGAAGCATCGTTCTCTATCACCATAAAAAACGGGGACCTTTTAGCTTCATCAATCTGTGTATTATATTCATCCTCCTCCTCCTGCTCCTCCCCCTGAAACCTCACGTAATCACGCCGAACGGGCAATTTTTCTTAGGCCCACAAGGCTCAGTCATATAACTTTTGTAAACAATGTTTATACGTTTCAATTCTCAATTCAATAAAGCGTTGAAACTTGCACCTGAACCAATTTTTATTTTAACTGGTCCGCCTACAGGCCTGTTACAAATTAAGCCACATTAACCAAAGCGATTAATGTGTTTCACCTGCCCTCTTGGTTGACCATGGGCAATTTTTCTGAAGTACATTTATACTGTTGGTACACCAATATTTTGGGGCCCTCGCCTACATTGTAATCCTAGTAATTTTTAGCCCACCTGCATTAAAGCTGACGTTACCTCAGCTGTGCTGGGCACTGCAATGGGATATATTTATGTACCGCCCGTGGCTTCCTGGGACCCACCCATGCTGTCGGTCCACACGGAGTTGTAACTGCATGTGTCCACTTCTAAAGAACCCCAGTCTGACTGGGGCATGCAGTGTGGGCCAAAGCCCACCTGCATTAAACCTGACGTTACCTCAGCTGTGATGGGCACTGCAATGGGATTTATTTATGTACCGCCGGTGGCTTCCTGGGACCCACCCATGCTGTCGGTCCACACGGAGTTGTAACTGCATGTGTCCACTTCTAAAGAACCCCAGTCTGACTGGGGCATGCAGTGTGGGCCAAAGCCCACCTGCATTAAACCTGACGTTACCTCAGCTGTGATGGGCACTGCAATGGGATTTATTTATATACTGCCGGTGGGTTCCAGGGAGCCACCCATGCTGTCGGTCCACACGGAGTTGTAACTGCATGTGTCCACTTCTAAAGAACCCCAGTCTGACTGGGGCATGCAGTGTGGGCCGAAGCCCACCTGCATTAAACCTGACGTTACCTCAGCTGTGATGGGCACTGCAATGGGATTTATTTATGTACCGCCGGTGGGTTCCAGGGAGCCACCCATGCTGTCGGTCCACACGGAGTTGTAACTGCATGTGTCCACTTCTAAAGAACCCCAGTCTGACTGGGGCATGCAGTGTGGGCCGAAGACCACCTGCATTAAACCTGACGTTACCTCAGCTGTGATGGGCACTGCAATGGGATTTATTTATGTACCGCCGGTGGGTTCCAGGGAGCCACCCATGCTGTGGGTCCACAGGGACTTCACATTAGGGATTTGTACCTGCCAGTGTCTATGTATTAAAAACCCCGGTCAGACTGGGGCATGTAGTGTGGGCCGAAGCCCACCTGCATTAAACCTGACGTTACCTCAGCTGAGCAGGGCACTGCAATGGGATTTATTTATGTACCGCCGGTGGCTTCCTGGGACCCACCCATGCTGTCGGTCCACACGGAGTTGTAACTGCATTTGTCCACTTCTAAAGAACCCCAGTCTGACTGGGGCATGCAGTGTGGGCCGAAGCCCACCTGCATTAAACCTGACGTTATCTCTGCTGAGCAGGGCACTACAATGGGATATATTTATGTACCACCGGTGGGTTCCAGGGAGCCACCCATGCTGTCGGTCCACACGGAGTTGTAACTGCATGTGTCCACTTCTAAAGAACCCCAGTCTAACTGGGGCATGCAGTGTGGGCCGAAGCCCACCTGCATTAAACCTGACGTTAGCTCTGCTGAGCAGGGCACTGCAATGGGATTTATTTATGTACCGCCGGTGGCTTCCTGGGACCCACCCATGCTGTCGGTCCACACGGAGTTGTAACTGCATGTGTCCACTTCTAAAGAACTCCAGTCTGACTGGGGCATGCAGTGTGGGCCGAAGCCCACCTGCATTAAACCTGACGTTACCTCAGCTGTGATGGGCACTGCAATGGGATTTATTTATGTACCGTCGGTGGGTTCCAGGGAGCCACCCATGCTGTCGGTCCACACGGAGTTGTAACTGCATGTGTCCACTTCTAAAGAACCCCAGTCTGACTGGGGCATGCAGTGTGGGCCGAAGACCACCTGCATTATACCTGACGTTACCTCAGCTGTGATGGGCACTGCAATGGGATTTATTTATGTACCGCCGGTGGGTTCCAGGGAGCCACCCATGCTGTGGGTCCACAGGGACTTCACATTAGGGATTTGTACCTGCCAGTGTCTATGTATTAAAAACCCCGGTCAGACTGGGGCATGTAGTGTGGGCCGAAGCCCACCTGCATTAAACCTGACGTTACCTCAGCTGAGCAGGGCACTGCAATGGGATTTATTTATGTACCGCCGGTGGCTTCCTGGGACCCACCCATGCTGTCGGTCCACACGGAGTTGTAACTGCATGTGTCCACTTCTAAAGAACCCCAGTCTGACTGGGGCATGCAGTGTGGGCCGAAGCCCACCTGCATTAAACCTGACGTTATCTCTGCTGAGCAGGGCACTACAATGGGATATATTTATGTACCACCGGTGGGTTCCAGGGAGCCACCCATGCTGTCGGTCCACACGGAGTTGTAACTGCATGTGTCCACTTCTAAAGAACCCCAGTCTAACTGGGGCATGCAGTGTGGGCCGAAGCCCACCTGCATTAAACCTGACGTTAGCTCTGCTGAGCAGGGCACTGCAATGGGATTTATTTATGTACCGCCGGTGGCTTCCAGGGAGCCACCCATGCTGTCGGTCCACACGGAGTTGTAACTGCATGTGTCCACTTCTAAAGAACCCCAGTCTGACTGGGGCATGCAGTGTGGGCCGAAGACCACCTGCATTAAACCTGACGTTACCTCAGCTGTGATGGGCACTGCAATGGGATTTATTTATGTACCGCCGGTGGGTTCCAGGGAGCCACCCATGCTGTGGGTCCACAGGGACTTCACATTAGGGATTTGTACCTGCCAGTGTCTATGTATTAAAAACCCCGGTCAGACTGGGGCATGTAGTGTGGGCCGAAGCCCACCTGCATTAAACCTGACGTTACCTCAGCTGAGCAGGGCACTGCAATGGGATTTATTTATGTACCGCCGGTGGCTTCCTGGGACCCACCCATGCTGTCGGTCCACACGGAGTTGTAACTGCATGTGTCCACTTCTAAAGAACCCCAGTCTGACTGGGTCATGCAGTGTGGGCCGAAGCCCACCTGCATTAAACCTGACGTTACCTCAGCTGTGATGGGCAATGCAATGGGATTTATTTATGTACAGCTGGTGGGTTCCAGGGAGCCACCCATGCTGTGGGTGCACACGGAATTCTCATTGCGGAGTTGTACCTGCCTGTGACTATTTATAAAAAAACCCGGTCTGACTGGGGCATGCAGACACCTTGACAGAATGAATAGTGTGTGGCACATTGCTATGCCCCCGTGTGCAGCTCCTGATGGAGGTGGCACAGGATTGGATTTCTCATTGCTTCTGTACAGCATTATGGGCTATCGCCCTGCCCCTTTTAAAGTGGGTCGCTGCCTGGCCGTGCCAACCCTCTGCAGTGTGTGCCTGCGGTTCCTCCTCATGGCAGACGCGCTTATAAATAGACATGAGGGTGGTGTGGCATGAGGCCAGCTGAAGGCTGAGCAGGGACACTTTGGTGTGCACTGTGGACACTGGGTCGTGCGCGCGCGGGGGGGGGGGGGGTTGGGCAGCATGTAACCAAGGAGAAGTGGCAGCGGAGTGTCATGCAGGCAGTGATTGTGCTTTGTTGAAGGTAGTGTGGTGCTTAGCTAAGGTATGCATTGCTAATGAGGGTTTTTCAGAAGTAAAAATTGTTGGGGGGGGGGCACTCTTGCCGCTATTGTGGCTTAATAGTGGGACCTGGGAACTTGAGATGCAGCCCAACATGTAGCCCCTCGCCTGCCCTATCCGTTGCTGTGTCGTTCCCATCACTTTCTTGAATTGCCCAGATTTTCACAAATGGAAACCTTAGCGAGCATCGGCGATATACAAAAATGCTCGAGTCGCCCATTGACTTCAATGGGGTTCGTTACTCGAAACGAACCCTCGAGCATCGCGAAAATTTCGTCTCGAGTAACGAGCTCCCGAGCATTTTGGTGCTCGCTCATCTCTAGTTTTTAACATTAGAAAGTCCCATTGACAATCACGTGAAAAAAACGTGCAAGAAAAACGCAAATTTGCAGGAGGCCTAACTCACACTTGCAGAAAAGACAAGTTGCTAGTGCTAAGTCAGGGAGGACAACTCAGGATGATATCGGGCCTGCAGTCTCAGTTATCTACAGTGCTCTGCTTCTGGACAGGGAACACTCCAGAGGAAGACGGGGGAAGGGAACACTCCACTGACACTCACTCTGTACTCTTGAAGTAAGCTCTGCACGGCGGACTTCTCACTCTTTTCTCATTTCAGAGGTGGCTCCAGGCATGGAAGGCCTTTCCTTCTCTTCCATCACTTCACCACATGAGGGTTGAAGGTACCACCATGTGGCCGGCACTCTCACTCCTTTCTTAAGCGTTGAAGATGACAGACCTCACTTTGCTCTAAAGCACTCATACTTATAGGGCAAAGACATCAAGTGACTAGACAGATATTGATACATTTCCAGATATATCCCAGCCACTTTCTGACATTAACCTCTTACATGCTGCAGCTGTGCAATACATATAACAGCAGACTAGACAATTTGCACAGTGCATCCACATAAAAGACACGAGATGTATGACAATTATGGAGGGGCCAGAAACAGGTATTTCGGACCACTGCATTAATACATTCCAGAATTGTGTTTGCCTTTCTGGCTGCTGCATCACATTGTTGACTCATGTTCAGTCTATGATCTATTAGTATACCCAAGTCTTTTTCACTTGTGCTGCTGCTTAGCCCAATTCCTCCCATTCCTTATGTGCTTTCTTCATTTTTCTTGCCCAAATGTAGGATTTTGTATTTCTCCTTGTTAAATACCATTATATTTGTCACCGCCCACTGTGCAAGCTTTTCTAGATCTTTTTGCATACTCTCTCTCTTTTCTCTAGTGTTAGCCATCCCTCCTAGCTTTGTGTGGTCGGCAAATTTGATCAATTTCCCCTCAATTCCCTCCTCCAGAATATTTATAAAAATTTTGAACAACACTGACGTAGGACAGAGCCTCGTGGTTTCCTACTTGGTAGATTCTTCCACTTGGATATGCAGCCATTTATGACCACTCCTTGAGTACGATCACTCAGCAAGTTGTGAATCCATGAGCAGTCTCTGAAGTAGAGATCTACTTCATGAGCAGTCTCTGAAATAGATTGCCGTCCCCTCCCCTCCTACCCGCTAGCCTGTGAACTATGATGTAACATACATTGGCTGGCAGGAAGAAGACTGACAGGAATGTATATAACCTCACAGGAAGAAGAAGAATCAGCCAGCTGGAGGTTAAGCGGTTCCTTCGGACTGCAGGAATCAGGAGAAGATCAGCGAGGAGAAGATGACGTAAATAGACTGACAGGGAAGGAATAGGTAAGGGGGGGCAGAGCTAAGCTAAGCTCCGCCCCATCCCATTGCTGGCTGTGGATAAGGGGCCTGGAGGAGGCGGGAGCTTAGCTACACCCCTGTCCGGTCCCGTTGCAAACAGCTGGAGGGAAGGAGAGAGGAGGTGATCCAGGGAGCTAAGCTGTCTCCTCACGCCCAACGGCATTGCAGCCTTGTCATATATGCGCCGGGGCTGGGCTGTCTGAACGGGCACACAAACGTTAGATTTGTGCACACGTTCGTGGCGCACGCTCGTAAAAACGCCTACGGCCGTGTGAGTGGGCTGTCGTTGTTGTCCATAGTTAGTTAGTCTCCCTCTATTGTACTGACCTCCAACAGAAAAGTTACTGCACTGCAGCTCTGATGTTGCATGTTTGAAATAGCATTGGAATACTACAGAACAAACTCTGCCAAGTCTCATATGTTCTGTCTTGTGCGCTTTCATGTGCCCAGTGTGCAGGGGAGGGAAGATTAAAAAGAAATGCCCTAAATAGGCCATACAATGAATAGCATGAAATATGGGGAAAATATATAGTTTACTTCCCCACCATTTAAGGGTTTAAGCAGACAAATGTGATACGCCACGGTTTTGCATACGGGAAATACTCGCGCACATAATGCAGAGAGATTGGAACCCATGCAGGTTTCAAGCTATTAGGGTGGCTTCACACGAGCGTGTCGCGCCGGAGGTGTCACATGACCTGCCAGCAGCGTCATATGACGCGATCAGCGGTGGGCAGGGCGCGTATTCACGCTATACTTCCGCTGTGCTACAGCGGAAGTATAGCGTGACGGGCGACTTCTATTGACTACAATGGAAGCCATCCGCGCGTACTCCCGCGGCAAATAGGACATGCCGTTGATAATTTCATGCTGCGGAATTTCGCGGTCGAATTACACAAAAGAACCTAATAGCTGCAGTAAAACGCCGCAGATTTCCGCCGCTTTTAACGCGGCGGAAATTCAGCCGTGGGCATTAGGCCTTACAGGCATGCACCTGTAAAACACGGACATGTGAACACACCATAAGGAATGCATTGTTTCTAATAGAAGCATGTTTTTGTGCGCACGTATGCACGCCAAAAAACACTCTTGTGTGAAGCCACCCTTAATGTTATGGTAGCAGCCATTTACCTATTTTCACAAGGTCTCGCCATGATTTAAAGGGCTAATTAGCTTAACGCGGTATAGTCCCCTACTTGCGAACATTCGACTTACGAATTTCGCAAGATACGAACTATCTATCCTGCACAGTATGATGTAATGCTATGGCGCGATCCCGCTCCATACAAGCATTTCTTCGACTTGCGAACAAATCGACTTGCGAACAGGCTCCTGGAACGGAACCTGTTTGCAAGTCGGGGACTACCTGTATGTGCTGCATTTAGGACATACCCGTGTGGGCAGATGTGCGCGTTTGCCTTTCTCCCATAGACCTCTATAGGGGTTCTATGGTGTGCAAACACACACAAGATAGAGCATGATCTATTTTTTTTGCACCTATGGGTCCAAAAAGATGTGAAACTGAACCCATTGAAATCCATTATATTAAATGCTAAAGTCTGGACAACTTTATCTCAGATTGCAGGCCTCATTTTAAACAACTTTTTGTAATAGGACAAACTCCCACACTGAGGCCTTAGGCACACGGGCGTTTTTTCGCACGATTTGCGGATCGCATGACGGATGCGCATCCGCAAATCGCGTGACCGGGGCCAAAAAAATCGCCCGAAAAATCTGCTCCTAGAAACGGGCCGGAGCTGTCCAGCGCATTGAATTCAATGGAGCCGGCAATACAGCCGGCTCCATTGAAAGCAATGCGCTGCGGGCGAGCGCGGGATGAATTGTCGGGAAGGGCTTAAATGAATTGTCGGGAAGGGCTCATTGGCTCAGCGGGACCAATCAGATTGGTCCCTGCGCTGAGCCAATGAGAGGCAGCAGTCACTCACCCATTCATGAATTCATGAATGGGTGTATGAGTGAGAGCTGCCTCTGATTGGTCAGGCTGTGACCAATTAGAGGCAGCTCATTCAGCAGCCGGGGATTTTAAAGCCCCGGCTGCTGAATACTATAGAGAAGCAGTTCAGGAGAACTGCCGGCGGCCGCTGCTGAACTCCGGCTGCAACATAAAGGTGAGTATACATTTTCTTTTTCTTTTTACACATTTCTGGATGAATTGCAGGGAAGGGCTTATATATTTAAGCCCTTCCCGACAATTCAACCTGCGCTCGCCGGCAGCCCATTGCTTTCAATGGAGCCTGTATTGCCGGCTCCATTGAATTCAATGGGCAAACATCGTTCTTCTCTGCCACAGCTGTTACAGCTGTGGCAGAGAAGAATGATTTGTCTTCTATATGTTCTCAATTGGGTCGGCGCTGCTGCCGCCGGCCCCATTGAGCGCATATAGTGAAGAGAACAGGAATCGCAGATCGCAGATAGGTGCGATCTGCGATTTCTGTTCTATAATTTATCGGACGAGCGCATAAAAAGCACTCATGTGTCCGATACCCTTGCAAAGCAATGGTTTTAAAAAATCACCTGACGCATGCGCATGCGCAAATCGCGGCTAAAAACGCCCGTCTGACTAAGCCCTCAGCTGGTATTAGCATGGATGTGCAATGTAAATGATTGTTTTCAATGCAGTTACATAAAGCATCTCAAGGTGGCCACTACTTTCACTGGACACCTGCTGTCCTCCAGATCCAAGAGCTGCACTATCCTGATCAGGGACCTCCTTAACTAGTCCTGTAAGAAAATTTTTTCTCAAGTGTATGATCACACGTTGCGGAGTAACTCTGCTCCAAAATTTATGTGTGGATTTTAATTCATATTTTAACCACAAAATTTACTAATTGTATTGCAATAAATGAATTGCACTGTAAAAATCTGCGCAATTTCTGTAAAAGACAGAGCATGCAAAAATATAATTGTTATTTAATTCCAAGGTGTCTAGTGAATTAGATGGCGTGAATTCACAATAATTCCTTTGGTAGGGTAGCAGTATGGCCGGGCTCACACGAGCATGTTGTAAAACGCTGTGTACATAATGTAGCGTTTTACCACTGTGTGAGCTGGCCTATCACCACGTAAGGCAGCGATTTCTCCCTGCACATGACAGCATATCTCACGCACGCTGTTATATGCAGTCTGACTTTCTTTTTTTTTAATTTCCCACTCTATTGCTTAGCAACATTGTATATAAACGCCACACATGCGCATTGTCATTGCGTATGTGCAGCATTTATTACTTGCCCATATAGAACAATAGGGCTCTATCGCACATAATACTCAGTAAGATAGAACATGCTGTAGGTATTATAATATCTTGTGACAACCAGGAAGTAGCGGTGGAGACAAGATTGACAGGACGGTGATGCCCCCTGTTCCTGATTGGCTGCCTTTGCCATGCTGTGTTCTTATTTATGTGCGTTTTATACGCAAGTGTAAATGGATCAATGGAGATCAATGTACTTGACTCCAATCACTGCGCAATACTCGCGCATAAAATGCTAATAATTTAGGCTCCTGAGAGCACGCCCCAACTAGGGTACTTTTGGTAAGCAGCAATAGCACTTTATATGACACAGTGATGAGTTTTCTGCTCCAAGCTCTCCTTTCCCCAAAACAGGAGGGAGACGGTGAGAACTTTCGGCTTCAGGTCTCGCATATACTATTCAAAGACCTTAGGGAAGAGGAAATTGATCAGAAAGAACGGTCAGAACAGGTAATTCTCGCACTCCTGAATCGTGAGGGGTTTTTACTTGAAATAAATTTGTGAATGTTTTGAATTATTTTTCCCGATTGACAGGTTAAACAAGCAGAGGAGGTACCTATAGACATGTTAAATAGAAAGTATTTATTACTGATTGTTGTTTTCCCTCAGGTCTATCAGGAGGGGATGGAATTAATCATTTGTTTATTTGTAAGAGCAACAAAGAAGATGCTTACTAGAGATGAGCGAGCGTACTCGGAAAAGCACTACTCGCTCGAGTAATTTGCTTTATCCGAGTATCGCTGTGCTCGTCCCTGAAGATTCGGGTGCCGCTGCGGCTGACAGGTGAGTCGCAGCTGGGAGCAGGGGAGAGCGGGCGGGAGAGAGGGAGAGAAAGATCTTACCTCCGTTCCTCCCCGCTCTCCCCTGCAGCTCCCCGCTCCGTGCCGGCACCCGAATCTTCAGGGACGAGCACAACGATACTCGGATAAAGCAAATTACTCGAGCGAGTAGTGCTTTTCCGAGTACGCTCGCTCATCTCTAATGCTTACCACTTATAAACACATGATAAGTATTTTTATTTTCATGATTCTGTTCATTTCCTTATATCAGTGTTTTCCAACCATTTCAGCCTTGGGGCACCCAATGGTAATTTTTTTTTTTATCATGGAGCACCCCTACCAAAAAGGGTGTGTGCACATGGGGCATGGCTAGCCATGTATCTTATCAAGACATATGATTTTACCTCCGTTATTCCAGTGGTCCTTATATGAAAAGTGCCCCCTCTCAGTGGCCCTGGTAATAATTATGCCCTCATCAGGAATAATGCTCCCCATTATTGTCCGCTTAGTTAAAAATGCTCCCTTTGTGGCCCTGTCATTAATAATCTCACTCTTGTTGCCCTATTATGAAAATGCTGCCCTTTGTTGCCCTGTTATTAATAATGCTGTCCTTTGTTCCCTTTGTCAGTAATAATGATCCTCTTACTGCTCCATCATAAATAGTGCTCCCCCTTTTTTTCCCCCTCAATGACAATACTGCCCCTTATAGCCCTCCATTAGTAAAACCACTGTCCCTTGTTGTTCCCATTAGCAATAATGTTCCCCCAATCCCTCTTGTGCTGTATAAGTAAAATAAAAAAAAAACAGTATACTCATCTCCTTTGCTGTTAAAGCTGCTCCACTCCAGCAGTCGTTCCTTCCACTTCTGTCTTTCCTCACTTTTGGGTTGCATGGTCACACATGACTGCTGTGTCCAATTGGCCACTGCGGTCACATACCACATGACCATGCAACTGGAAGTCAAGCAAGACCGGAGTGGGTGAAAAGCGAAGGAGATGAGTATACAGGTTTTTTTCTTGCGCTTCATAGTCTCACCCGGCTACCTCATAAACTGAAGGCTTAGAGCAGTCATTCCCAATCGGGGTGCCACGGCTCTCTGGCTGGAAAGAACGTTGGTATTATTGTATCTTGTCGCTGAATGGTCGCCAGCTTCCTGCTCATCATAAGGCTCACAGGTCTTGGCAGTCAGTCAGAAACTTGTGTGCCTGGGCATTGGGAAAAGCAGCGGTGACGTTAAGAGAGGTGCAGCTGCTACAGGAGTCAGGTGAGCAGTACAACACACCGGCCTCGCTCTCGGCGTCAGTCCTGTCCTACTTCCGCTCCCCGCTGTCACACAGCATTTTACTGGGGCCACCGCCGCCACCAGTCATCTCCCAACTCTGCTTCCCCCTCTTACTTTCCCCTTTAATGGGACCGCTGCAGCCAGCTGTCCTCTCCCACCTGCGGTCCCCGCTGTAACTCAGGCCGTCTCCCCTGTACTGTCCCCACACCCGTTGGCTGTCCTCTTCCCCTTAACATCCCAGCTGTCCGTGTCCACGTGTGCTCCGGCTGGGCCCGCTGTCACTGTCCCCGTGTCCCCAGTAGTGGGGCCGCAATAGGGTTCGCTATTAATATTGGGGCCGCAATATGGGGCTGCTATCACTACCGGGGCCACAATAGGGGTCACCTATTACTGCCGGGGCCGCAATAAGGGTCACCTATTACTGCCGGGGGTGCAATAGGGGTCACCGATTACTGCTGGAGCTGCACTAATTACTACCGAGGCCACTGTGGGGGTCACCATTACTACCGGGGTCACCAATATAGGGGGTCGCCATTACTGCCGGGGGGCCACCAATATAGGGGGTTGCCATTGCTACCGGGACCACCAATATAGGGGGCTGCTTTTACAACCGGGGCCACCAATATAGGGGGTCGCTATTAGTAGTGGGGCCACCAATATAGGGGGTCGCTATTACTAGTGGGGCCACCAATATAGGGGTTCACTATTACTAGTGGGGCCACCAATATAGGGGGTCGCTATTACTACTGGGGCTAGCAATATAGGAGGTCGCTATTACTACTGGGCCCACTAGTACTACACGGGGCGGATTAGTTGTGGAATTTATAGTAGATGTAGCAGCAAAGTGGATGAGATTTTGAAAATCATCCACATGGTGTGGAAACAATCTGTACAAAACCCGTGTGGATATTGACATGGGGTATGGGATTTAATTCTGCAGCATGTTAATTTTAAATATAATGTATATCAATAGCCCAGAGCTCTTCCCTGTGTGTTTTTTTAAAACAGCCCTGTCCTTTTTATAAGGATGGAGGTAAAAATCATATGTCGCAATAAGCCACACCCTAGCCACACACTGGCCACACCATAGCCACACCCTAACCACACCCCCATTTGGTAGGGGTGCCGCACTGTAAAATTTTTTTGGTGCCCCAAGGCTGAAAAGGTTGGAAAACACTGGCTTAGAGGGATGCCTACAACAGCCGCTACTGCAGCGGTAGTTGCCGGTGGCCCCAGGACGTCACTGGCCCACCAGGATTTTTACGGGTGGACTGAACGGTCAATTCACCCCTGGTGTTGCGGCATACTGACAGGCTCTCACGTCACGCCCGTTGGGAATCACTGCCTTATATGGGGCTGTATATTTTATGTGTGTGAAATTGTGTGATGTGAAAAGGGCCCATATTTTGTCTTATCTGTGATTGTATTGCTACAAGCTTGTTAGCAATAAAAAGATATCATGTCCATAAGAATTTTTATTTTCTTCTTACTGAAAACAGTAACATTTTCTTTTATAGGTTGTTTCTTTCTGGTATCAGAACTGGTTACACTAATACAGTATTAGATTTTTTTCTTTTGTCTATTTCCTTGCGTCTGCATTACATATCAAATATGTTGATAACTCAAGTGAGATGTTAAACATTTGTTAAAAGAGAACGATTATTGTTCATCGTTCGGTTGTTGATTTGCGTTTAGAGCGAACAATTATTCACTTTCGAGCAATTTTTTGAGCGATAAACGTTCCATCTAAAAACACCATTAGATTACAGAGGCATAGCTAAAGGCTCATGGGCCCAAGTGTAAAAATTTATCTTGGGGCCCCACAACTTCTCTTAAAGGGGTTGTCCTGCGCCGAAACGGGTTTTTTTTTTTTCAAACCCCCCCCCCTTCCCGTTTGGCGCGAGACAACCCCGATGCAGGGGTTAAAAAAGAACACCGCACAGCGCTTACCTGAATCCCCGCGCTCCGGTGACTTCTTACTTACCGGTTGAAGATGGCCGCCAGTATCTTCTCCCTCGGTGGACCGCAGGGCTTCTGTGCGGTCCATTGCCGATTCCAGCCTCCTGATTGGCTGGAATCGGCGCGTGACGGGGCGGAGCTACAAGGAGCCGGCATCCTGCACGAGCGGCCCCATTGAGAAAAGAAGAAGACCCGGACTGCGCAAGCGCGGCTAATTTGGCCATTAGACTCCGAAAATTAGTCGGCTCCATGGAAACGAGGACGCTAGCAACGGAGCAGGTAAGTGAAAAACTTCTTATAACTTCTGTATGGCTCATAATTAATGCACAATGTACATTACAAAGTGCATTAATATGGCCATACAGAAGTGTATAGACCCACTTGCTGCCACGGGACAACCCCTTTAACCCCTTAACGCAAAGGCGTAACTTGAAGCTCCTGGGCCCCAATGCAAAATCTGTAACAGGGCCCCCAACGATATATACTTTATTCATAGTACCGGGCTGCCTATATGGAGAAGAGAGGCCTTATGGGCCCCCTAAGGCTCCCGGGCCCAGGTGCAACCGAATCCCCTATAGTTACGCCAGTGCTTTAGAAGGCTACAAAAGATCTAGTAGGAAATTGCATTGATATTGAGTGAAGGGGTAGATTATATGATGTAGAGTATAAGGGGGAGGTAGGAGGGACTTACTAGGGAGCAGGGGGGAACCTAAAGGCTCAGGGGCCCGGGTGCAAAAGTTCAGCTCGGGGCCCGACCCCTTCCCTTTCTCACCACGTACCCATACCTAAATTGTGCTGCATACAGCTGCAAAATGAATTTCCATACATGAATTAGCCCCATTAACGCATTTCCTGCACTACATGAAAATTTGTTTGTAGCCCCTTAGGCCACTCTCCCACACACCGCTTTTTATCGCGATACACTGCTTCCATTGATTTGAATGCAATTACTCAGACGTGAGCTCGGAAGCAGTGATTTTCAAGTGCTAACTGTCCTGTATTTGCGTTTTCTAACGCACCTCCCCACCCATCACAATAATGGGGTGCATTAAAACTGTTTTACCATGCGTTCAAAAATGCTGCTCAAAATTGAGGTAAAAAACCCACAATTTTAAGCTGTGTTTTCTGAATGCATGTCTTAGAGCAGCCTTAGGCCCAGTGCACACGGGATTTCCCGCCGAATTTTCTCCCACGGAAGCTGCCATAGGATTGCAATCCTAGGCAGACGGACGCAGAAAACAAACCGCGGCATGCTCTATTTCTGTACGGGGCTCGCAGAACCCCGCACAGAAACGTCACTCCCCGGCCGCCAGCTCCTGTCTGCGGATGCGCCAGCTGCCCGGCAGCCGGCACATGACAGAGTCGGGGCTGTGGGAGCGTGTGAGTGCCGCGCTGCTCTCTGCAGGCACTCCGGTCGGGTCCCACTGCGAGAATTCTCGCAGCCGGATCTGATCCGGACGTTTGCAGGCGGCCTTAGGGTATGGTCACGTTTTTTTTGTACTTTTGAATCACAATTTAGAAAAACACATAAAAACACCTGCATGCAGTATTCAAAGACCACAAATATTTTTAAGAAACTGCAAACACTATTAAAAACCACACGTTTTTGATGAGTTTTTTAATTGTGTGCAAAGAGTGCAATTATATATAGGGAGATGTATAACTTATACCAGAGATAAACAGATAGATTGAGGGAAAGATTACAATATTTACCCCCTCGTCCGGTCTCCTACGCACACCGACACTGTCAGTGCACTAGTAGCCGTACCAATCCTGCGTCTGGCAGTTGCGACCAATCACAGCTGCAGTTTCTCAGTGGGAGGAATCCGCACCCGGGAGTCTGTGGCCTGCTCCCCTGGTAACGGCCCTCTCCGTCTAGAGTGTAGGCCCGCGGGCCACGGCGGTCAGACTGTTGCTGATAGGTGGCCCACGGGCCACAGCGGTAAAGCGGCACCTGGCAGGGGGCCCATTGGCCCCCATTTGCTGAGGGGCCCGCTCCCCATTACAACCTCTCATGGTACACAAGTGTTGGCCACACACACAAGGGGTTCAAAGGAATGCCTCCACAACATTGTCACACTTCCATGGCTGCGTGGTCACCAGATTCATCACCATAGAACATATATATGACCAATTGGGACGCCAACTCCCACAGCCTACGAGTTTGCATGATCTAGAGGCTCAGTTACAGCAAATGTGGACACATAATACCATATAGAACCTGTATGCCTCCATTGCCTCCCGTATCACATCTTGTATCCAAGCTGGAGGTGGTACAACAGGGTACTAGAGCCTCCATTGTCCCCCGTATCACATCTTGTATACAAGCTAGAGGCGGTACAACAGGATACTAGAACCTCCATGCCCATCCATATTACATCTTGTATCCAAGCTGGAGGCGGTACAGCAGTGTAAGAGAGCCTCCATGCCTGCCTGTATCACATCTTGTATCCAAGCTGGAGGCGGTACAACAGGGTACTAGAGCCTCCATGCCCGTCTGTATCACATTTTGTATCCAAGCTAGAAGTGGTACAACAGGATACAAGAGCCTTCCTTCCCATCCATATTACATTTTGTATCCAAGCTGGAGGCAGTACAGCAGTGTACGAGAGCCTCCATGCCTGCCCGTATCACATCTTGTATCCAAGCTGGAGGCGGTACAACAGGGTACTAGAGCCTCCATGCCCGTCTGTATCACATTTTGTATCCAAGCTAGAAGTGGTACAACAGGATACAAGAGCCTTCCTTCCCATCCATATTACATTTTGTATCCAAGCTGGAGGCGGTACAACAGGGTACTAGAGACTTCATGCCCCCCATATCCCATCTTGTATCCAAGCTAGTGGTGGTACAACAGGATAGTAGAGCCTCCATGCCCTCCTGTATCACATCATGTATCCAAGCTAGAGGTGGTACAACAGGGTACTAGAGCCTCCATGCCCACCCGTATCACATCTTGTATCCAAGCTAGAGGTGGTACAACAGGGTACTAGAGTTCATCCAGCAAAAAAAAAGAAAAAAAAGAAAAACAAGCACTCAGAGGATCCATTGATGGAAAAATAAAAAGCATAATGTCTCCTGGAATGTTGCGACTGAAAAGCAAATCTATAAAAAATACAAATAAAAAAAAATGGGTGTTTAGTGTATTAAAAAAAAGTGAAAACATAAAAGAAAAATAAAATCTGAATAAACTTAACCCCTGAAGGACATGACCTATTTTGGGCATACTCATTTTGGGCAATGATTTTTGGCGGATTTTCATCTCCATTTTTCAAAATCTATAACTTTATTTTTCCGTCGATGCTGCCGTATAAGGGCTTGTTTTTTGCGTGACGAACTGTAGTTGTTAACAGTGAAATTTTTGGGTACATAGACTATATTGTAAAACTGTCATAATTTTTTTTATGATAGCAGGGATCTGCCATAGATTTTTTTAAAGTGTTAATTATGCAGCATAAATGACACAATACATTTTTTTCTGCGGGCCGGTACGATTACAACGATACCAAAATTCTTATATTTTTTTAGGTTTTTCCATAATAAAAATCCTTTTTTTTAGAAATTATTATTTTTTAAAATCACTGCATTCAAAGTCCTGTAACTTTTTTTTATTTTTTTATGTACGGAGCTCTCTGAGGGCTTATTTTTTGCGAGACGAGCTGTAGTTTTTATTGGTACCATTTTGGGGTACATACGGCTTTATTGATCACGGACACGATGATACCAAATATGTGGGATTTTTTTTATGCTAATATGAGAAAAAGCATAAAAAAGGTTTTTTAAAACATTTTTTTTTACATTTTTATTTTTTGTACATTATTTTTAATTTTTTTACACCATCTGTGTCCCTCTGAGGGACTTACAACATACGGGCTTATTTAGACGACTGTATATCGGCTTGGTTTTCACGCCGAGCCGATATACGGTGTCCTTGTCTGCAGGGGGGGGGAGGATGGAAGAGCCAGGAGCAGGAACTGAGCTCCCGCCCCTTCCCAATATTTGCAATGGGAGGGGTGGGATGGGGCGGAGCTAAGTGCCGGTACTTAGCTCCGCCCTCATCTCGCCCCCTCCTATTGCAAATAGTGGAGAGGGGGCGGTAGCTCAGTTCCTACTCCTGGCTCTTCAATCCTCCTCTGCCTGCAGACAAGGACACTGTATATCGGCTCAGCGTGAAAACCGAGCCGATATACGGTTGTCTGAAATAGCCCTACCACTGATGATCGCTACAATAAGGCATTGCAGGACTTCTCTCCTGCCATGCCTTATCGCTTACTACAGTGATCTTAGTCACTGGCAATAGAGGACGTCGGCGTCTGGCGTCCTGTTGCCATAGCAACCAGCCGGGCTCTCTGCGAACCGTTTCCCTGCTGCGATCTACATAGATCGCAGCAGGGAAGGGGTTAACAGCGGGGGGGGGGGCGCATCTCCGATGCATCCCCGCTGTTGCAGTGGGAGGCTGGCTACTAGTGACAGCCGGCTCCCGCTGTGGGATAGCGCAAGATCTGCTATGATCTCGCGCTATCCCTATGACATGAGGGTACGTCATTTTGCGGGAAGTATCCTGCTGCCTTGACGTACCCTTATGTCATGGGGAGGGAAGGGGTTAGAAAAACAACTTATCATGAAAAAACAAGTCCTCAAGACAAACATGTCAATGAAAAAAAAAAAGTTCTGACCCCAGGAATGCACAAAAATAAAGACTTAAAGACTGGTTGCTCATTAGTGCTTAAAACAGGCCAGTAATGAAGGAGTTAACGGAAGGCATTCACTGCTGGTCAGTGAGGTTAGACATGGAGGGTTGTTGGATGAACTGCATGTAAATCTGCTCACCTCAGTAACTCCACTAGTTTGTGGGACTCCCAGCAGACAGAGGGGTCCTCCTCCCGGGAGTCGGCAGCGCATGGTTAACTACCTGAGCTGGGTGCCGCGTCGGTCTGCTGTCTGTCAAGGACCTCTAATGATGTCACACTCATGTGACCAGCCTGTGGGAGGAGCCAATCGGGACTTTACTACAAGAAAAAATGATTACAGAACCAGATAGAAGCCTGTTTGTTCCTGGGACGTCTCACTGGTGGCTGCCAACACATTGCGGGAAGAGAAGTAAACCGAGAGGAGCCACGGCTGCAGTGTTCTCTGCAAGGGTATGTCAGCCTTGCCTCGTTTTGCCTCCCCTCCCCTCCTGCAGCCACACACCCCGGCCACACCAATCACGCGGCTGCCAGTGTAATGCCGGTCACACTGCTCCGCCTTCTACATAATGCACAAGTGTGCATTTTGTATATGGCAGGGCATCTGGGCCCCCGCAGAGCAAGGGCCGGGTTGCAACGGCTCCCCCTGCTCCCCCTCATGATACGCCTATGCTTGGGAGGCATATATTATATTGAGACCGCCCTCTTTCTCTTGCTCAAACAACAGATTACAGCATACTACCCTCATATGTAACAGAGCAGATGCAAGAAAAATGGGAAAGAAAATGGTTTTTCTCTTCCTTGAATGTAATTTTTTAAAGGTGATTATATGTATTCTAGGTGTATATGTGCTATATTTCATTGATTTTATACACTTAGTATTTGTCTGTACGGACAAAGCATGACAGTGATTATGGGAGATTTTAACTACCCAGACATTTGTTGGGAATCTCTCTCAGGTAAAAGTAATGGATCCAACAACTTCTTATCTGCTCTTGCTGACAACTTTATATTCCAAAAAGTATAACAGAAAACAAGAGGATCTGCTATCTTGG
The DNA here is from genome assembly GCF_035609145.1 of Eleutherodactylus coqui. Taxonomy (NCBI): domain Eukaryota; kingdom Metazoa; phylum Chordata; class Amphibia; order Anura; family Eleutherodactylidae; genus Eleutherodactylus; species Eleutherodactylus coqui. Next base: position 119,673,722 of record NC_089849.1, read on the forward strand.
ACCTAATTCTTACCAACAGGGAGGAAATGGTTGAGGGGGGGACCTTAGGAGGCAGTGATCATGCTATCCTTAAATTTTTGGATAAAAAAGGGAGAAAGACCTGACAAAACTCAGACCTCAGGGTTGGATTTCAGAAAGGCAGATTTTAATGAACTCAGAAAGAGGATAGGAAGAATCCAATGGCTGGATGTTCTTAAGGACAGAAATGTCCAAGAAGGTTGGGAAATATTGGAAAATGAGATTCTCAAATCACAATCGTTGACAATCTGTAAAAGAAGGAAGAATGGGAAGCATTTAAAGAAACCAGGATGGATGAACACAGAACTTGCACACATGTTAAAAGCAAAGGAAAATATGTTTATCAAATTTAAAGAGGGGGGAATATCTAAAGAAGAATATAATGCGGTCTGCAGAAACTGTAGGGCAAGTGTCAGAAAAGCTAAAGCTAATAATGAATTGAGGCTTGCAACACAGGCCAAAAGCAAAAGAAATGAATTTTGGGGTATGTCAAAAGCAACAAAAAAGTCAAATATACTATAGGATGCTTTTAAGATGAAAATGAGTTGGTTAAAAATGATGTTGGGAGGGCCGAATTTTTAAATTCCTATTTTGTATCTGTTTTCTCAGAAAGTAGAAGGAGCATCAAATAATCTTCCCTGAGCTATTGGGGGAATAAAAGAATGCAGCTATTTGTAAGCGTAGAGATTGTGAGGGAACACTTAGCTAACTTAAATGAATTCAAGTCTCAAGGTCCAGATGAATTACATCCTAGGATACTAAAGGAAACAGTGGAGGTAATTGCTGAACCACTCACCATAATCTTTGAAAATTCCTATAGAACAGGAGGAATCCCAAAAGATTAGAAAAGGGCAAATGTGGTCCCTATTTTCAAAAAAAGGAAGAAGGTGGATCCAGGAAACTACAGGCCTGTGAGCCTGACTTCTACACTGGGAAAGATCTTTGAACAAATTATTAAACAGCATGTATGCAAGTACTTTGGTAAAAATGGAGTAATTAACCAGAGCCAGCATGGGTTTGTAACGAACAAGTCATGCCAGACTAATGTAATTTCCTTCTATGACAGAATCCCTGACAGGGTTGATCAGGGTAATGCGGTGGATATAGTATATCTTGACTTTAGTAAAGCATTTGACAAAGTATCTCATATCATACTTATTAAATAAATGACCAAATATGGGATTGACAAGGCAACTGTTAGGTGGATTTACAACTGGGGTCATAAAGGGCTGCATATCCAAGTGGAAGGATGTATCAAGTGGGGTACCACAAGGCTCTGTCCTAGGCCAAATGTTGTTCAACATTTTTATAAATGATCTGGAGGAGGTTATTGATGAGAAACTGATTAAATTTGCAGACGAAAGAAAGCTACGAGGGATAGCTAACACTAGGGAAGAGAGAGTATCCAAAACGATCTAGAGAAGCTCAAACAGTGGGCAGCGACTAACAGAACAGTATTTAACAAGGAGAAATGCAAAGTCATATATCTGGGCAAGAAAAATGAAAAAAGCACATACAGAATGGGAGAAATTGAACTAAGCAGAATATGGGAGAAACACTTGGGTATACTAATAGATCATAAACTGAACATGAGTCAGCAATATGATGCAGCAGCCAAAAAGGCAAACACAATTCTGAGATGTATTAACCCTTTCCAATCCACTGTCTGACCTCTGAAGACATTATGATTTAGGGCTGTACAGCTCCGATGTTGGAAGACATCTTTTTCTTATTGTATATTGCCAGCCTCTCTGCTGTCAGAGCCTATCCAAGTGTCACCTCATGCAGTACTGGCTTTAGCCAGCAGATAGCGCCGTATCTTTAGCCAGCAGAAAAAAAGTAACCGCCCTAGGAAAACCAAGATACAAATTGGATTGGAAAGGGTTAAGAGAAGCATAGAGTCTAGATCACGTGAAGTGCACCCCACTTTAAAAAAGACATAGACATGGTCAGGAAAACGTCCGCGCATCACTTTGAAGAAATTAATGCTCCCCAGGAGCGGAGAAGCCCTCAATTTTCCATATATCCGCACATATAATGTGGCAAGTCTCATGCGACACTTCTTAGATTTGGTGCAGGGTTCTAATGATTTTTCAAATAATGATTTAGAGTCAGAACTTTTCAACCCATGGAGTTTAAATGTCAATAAAAAGGAGTTAAAAAAAAGACATAGACAAACTAGAGCAAGTTCAGAGAGGAGTTACCAAGATGGTGAGCGGCCTGCAAATCATGTCCTATGAGGAACAGTTAAAGGATCTGGGAATGTTTAGCTTGCAAAAAAGAAGGCTGAGATGAGACTTAATAGCGGTCTACAAATATCTGAAGGGCTGTCACAGTGCAGAGGAATCAACCCTATTCCCCTTTTTTACAAGGAAAGACCAGAAGCAATGGGATGAAACTGAAAGGGAGGAGACACAAATTAGATATTGGAAAAAACTTTCTGACAGTGAGGGTGGTCAATGAATGGAACAGGTTACCACAGGAGGTGGTGAGTTCTCCTTCAATGGAAGTGTTCAAAGACTGAATAAATATCTGTCTGGGTTGATTTAGTGAATCCTGCACCAAGCAGGGGGTGGGACCAGATGACCCTGTTTTGAATTGGAAATGCAGAGAGGTCGGCGAAGAGGTGAATATTAGAGTATGGGGTAGGCAGAACTTTAAATTTTCTTGCTGTGAACATGAGAGCTTCTTTAATATGGAAAAAGTGGATTCTTGCGATTATGTCACGGGGAGTAGTATCTGGTAGGAATTTCGGTTTGGGCAGTCTGTGCACTCTGTCGATTGTACAGTCATGTTTGGAAGAGTTTGGCAGGAGAGTCGCCATAAAGTTAGAAAGATAATTTTTTAGCTCAGATTGTCCAACATTTTCAGGGACGCCTCTTAGTTTAATATTATTCCTTCTGTTCCTATCCTCCAAATCCGCCATTTTGTGTTTGATCGCTGTCACCTCCTCTTCTAAGGCATAATGCGCATCGATTAGGTTGTTGTGTGAAGACGAGAATTCTTCCATTTTGTTTTCAATGTGATCTGTACGTTCTCCTATCTCTTGGAGCGAATGATGGAATGTGGAAGAAATTTGTTTGATATCATTTTGTAATGTGCCTCTCAGTGCGATGATCATGTTTTTAATAAAGTCCTCTGAAGCAGGGATGTTGGAGGAGGGAACTTTGATCAAAAAGTCATCTTCTGTTTCTGAGAGCTGTTATAAGAATTGTGGAGCAGAGAGCCTAGATTTTTGTTTTTCAGGACTGTTAGAGGGGGATGAGAGTTGGGAAGAGGGGCTTGAGCCCTGAGACGCAGCCATTTTATATTGCTGACTGCTGGGTAGACAAGTGGCAGAAAGACTTCCCCCTCCTCGAGGGGATTCTCCATCTACTTCTACATGACACTGAACAATTGGTTGTGATGAGCGTGCATCCTTTTGTTTTTTTTGAGGGTTCTTCGTCTGCTTTACTAATTGCAGGGAAGGAGGAGAAGGTGTCTGTGAGCTGTCAGACGCCATCTTAGGTGAGCTGCGCTGTGAGCCTGAATCCCCCTCCATCTCCCTGCTTACCTCTCCGCTTGCTGGGCTTTTCTGTGTTGCAAGCAGGTAGGTGAAGGAGTCAGCTGCCGGTGTTTGTATTGCCGCGGGGATCGTGGTCGGGCTTCTATTTTCCTCTCTCTCTGGCAGTGAGAGAGAAGATGGTGGCGGCTGCCGCACACATGTGGTCCGCTCCTGGGACTCCGGCCTCAGTGGGAAGAAGTCGGAGACTCTCTGCAGCAGGATTTTAAACACTCTCCTCTTTGGCATGTCGGGGGAGAGGATCGGTATACCTGGAGGTATGAAGATCTTGCTGCTGGAGCAGATTTAAGTTGCTTTTAGGCTGATTTAGAGACGGAGCTCAGCCAGAAACGTCCGTCTTTCTTCTCAGTCAGGCCACGCCCCCGGACCAGATGACCCTGGAGGTGCCTTCCAACTCTTCCATTCTATGATTCTATAAGTTCAAAGAATGAGTCCGTTCAGATTGAGAGAGGGATTCCATGCAGAGACCTGAAGAAGATCGGTATGAGGCTGGTAAACAAAGATGACGTCAAGCTTCGGTCCTTTGGAATGCAGGTTTCAAAGTCATGGGTAAGTGGCTCTCGTAGAGGGATCTACACTACGCTGTATACCCCACAGAGACTGATATGGGGTGCACCCTTACTTCTATGTAGGCCGAAGGACAGGACACAGTGCAAAGACATCTGCACACACTTCGCTACTCTCACTCTACCCCTTCCGGGGCACCCTGAATCCGGTCCCTCTCACCAGCCACATGATCCTTCCCTCTCTCCAGATAGGATACTGTGGATAAAATAATAATTTTAGCTAGTAGCTGGCACCAACACAATGTTTAAATAGGAACAACAAAGCAAACAATAGTAGTAATCATAATAAATTCTGTATTATTTTCTGGTATTATTTCCAGGTTCAGGCATAAAACAGAACATTGGGACCCCTTTACATGATCACAGTTGATTGTTAAGTAAAACCACGTGGAAGCAAGATACAGGTCTTTTCGTTATTTCAAAGCCCCAACATTCACTCATTGCCAAAAAAAATCAAGCACCTGGTAGAACTTGTCAGAATCGAATGAAACTTGTGTGATTGTAACTAGAGACGAGCGTGCGTACTCGGTAAGGACAGATACTCGAGTGAGTATCGTCCTTACCGAGTACCTGCCTGCTCGCCTGCAAAGATTCTGGTGCCGGGGGAGGGCGGGGAACGGTGGGGGGGGGGGGGGGGGGAATGTGGGGGAGATCTCTCTCTCCCACCCCTGCTCCCTCCTTCTCACTCCCGCAACACAGCGCTTATCCACGCTGGCATCCGAATCTTTGCGGGCGAGCAGGCAGGTACTCGGTAAGGATAATGTTTGCTCTAGTATCTGTGCTTACCGAGTACGCTCGCTCATCTCCAATTGTAACGTTGATATAAGTAAGTGATTACAATATCAGAGAAAAAGTAGAATTCATTGTCGAAAAACACCCCTTGAAGGGAGGCTATAGTACCCTATTGTACCACCACTAGCTTGTATGCAACATGTGATACGTGCAGGCATGGAGGCTCTATTACCCTGTTGTACCGCCTCTAGCTTGGATACAAAATATGATACAGGCTGGCATGAAGCTCTAATGCCCTGTTGTACCACCTCTAGTCTGTATGCAAGATGTGATACGGGTGAGCATGGAGCTCTAGTATCCTGTTGTACCGCCTCTAGTTTGGATAAAAGATGTGATGCGGGCCGGCATGGAGGCTCTAGTACCCTGTTGTGCTGCCTCTAGCTTGTATGTAAGATGTGATACGTGCAGGCATGAAGCCTCTAGTACCTTGTTGTACCGCCTCTAGCTTGGATACAAGATGTGATACAGGCGGGCATGGAGGCTCTAGTACATTGTTGTACCATCTCTAGCTTAGATACAATATGTGATACGTTGTATTGCCTCCAGCTTGTATACAAGATGTGATACGGGCAGGCATTGAGGCACACATTTGCTATAACTGAGCCTCTAGATTGTGCAAAATTGTAAGCTATTGAAGTTGGCGTCCCAAATGATCCCATACATGTTCTGCTGGCAATAAATCTGGTGACCGGGCAGCCACAGGAGTGAGACAATGTTGTGCAGGCTCCTGTGATCCCTTGTGTGGTGGCCTAGCATTATCCTGCTGGAGAAGGCCCCTTGGAAGCCGCCATGAGAGGCAACACATGTGGCTGCAGGACGTCATGAACATATTGCTGAGCTGTCACTATCCTTCATACTTCTACTAGGGGTGACCGACTGTCATATATGATGGCCCCCCAACACTTCACACCAGCAGGTGGCAGTGCACCGCTCCATAGCAAATGCAAAATTGAGACGCTCATTTACTAGGTCTCCAGATACAAGGCAGGATTGATGCACTCACCCCTAGGTCTCCAGGCCGTCACTAGTACCCAAACTAAACCTGGATTCATTTCTGGAGACAACCCAGTTCCACTCGGTAGCAGTCTAGTTTCATAATTCACAACACCACTGCAATAGGAGACAACGGTCAGTTTCAAAGTCAGTACACATAATGGTCGTTGTGAAACCAAATATCCATCAGCCAAGCACCTTAAAATGGTTCTGACAGACACAGGGATGTAATGATGACACCACTTGTCTCTGGATAGCAGACAACAAGAGATTTGGAGCTGCTCGTGCTTGCTCGATGATCAGACAATCCTCTGTACTAGTGCTCTGTCTCCTGAGCCTGGTCTCTTGTGTGCTCTAACACATCCATTGGTCCCAGCACCTCTTAACAGTCTGGTCAGGGCGACCCAGATGGGGAACAATTCATTGATACGATCATCCAGCTTCTCACATCATCGAGCAATTTTGTCACATTGCTACAATGCGACTAATCGCGTGTTCATTCAGTGTGGTGTCCAAGACCTGAGGCACACGCTGAGGAGACGGCGGGGATAGAGTTGGCATTTGTCACGCTAGCTCTACCAAACTCCTCCCCAAAGAGGTGTAAACAGCCTCAACCAAGGTACCGCTAGGCCTCTTCCAGGCAACGCTGTGACAGCGGTTACCTGAAAAAATCCTGGGTTGGGGGATTGAATAAAGATGTCACAAGTGACACCACCGTTCCTTACTTCGTAGGATATCCGATGGGAAAAGTAAGAAAGTCCACACACAGATAGTTGACAACTTCAGTCACTGGGAAAGGTCAGAGATTGGAACTTTACTTTAGGAGGTTATAACTTCACACACCAGTGCAGGAGGAACAGGTTAAAGATGTCAGGGAGGAGAACACAGGATGAAACCAGGGCTACAGTCTAAGTTACCTGTATGACTCCGCTCCTGGAAAACACACACTCCGGGACAAAGGATGACACCAGGCCTACAGCCTAAGTTATCTGTATGACTCCGCTCCTGGACCCGCACCCCGGAGGAGGGCACAACACTCCACTGACACTCACTTGCAGACAGGTGTCTGAACACTGCACAGTGGGCTCCTTCTCTCTTTTATAGGATAACCTAGTAACATAGTATGTTAGGCTGAAAGAAGGCAATGTCCATCTAGTTCAGCCTGTTTTAACCTCCCCCTTAATGGTCCAGAGGAAGGCAACAACAAAACAAACTGAGCCAATTAGCTCCTATGGAGGAAAAAAATCCTTCCTGACTCTATAATGGCAGCCAGAGTAATCCCTGGATCAACAATTGAGATAAACAACCCCGCTGGTCACCTAATGTCTATTTCCTGTAATATCGTAGCGCTCTAGAAAGACATCTAGTCCCCTCTTAAACTCTTCTATGGATTTTGCCATCACTACGTCCTCAGGCAGAGAGTTCCACAGTCTCAGTAGTCTCACAGTCTCTCAGGATAAGGGTTCTGGGGTTAAGTCATCCGGGAACCTCTCTTCCTCTTCCATTCTTCACTACATGAGGGTTGAAGGTACCTCCAGTGCAGCTTTCACTCTCACTCCACACACTACCGTTGAAGAAAATGGAACTCTCTACAATCACACCTTGCACTCCTATTTATACCTCCCATACTCACGTGACAGGACAATTGGTTACAATTTCCAGACATTCATGGACATTAACCTCTTACATACTGCAGATGTGCAATACACATAACTAAAGACAAGACAAGACAATCTGCACAGAGCATCCACATTTAAGACATGACATGTATAACAGTTATGGAGGGGCCAGATATATGTTCTTCGGGCCACTACATCTGCTCATGCTTTCCAGTGGGTTAATTCACACGTACGATGTTTTGGAGTGTGCGACATCCTGAAACAAAAACCTCGCGGGTCTTGTGATATGCACGCGACTCGTAGGTTTTGTAGCCCAGTTTCCCTATGGGGCCTTCCTCTCTGTTGCATCGCATTACAAGAAAAAACTATTTTTTGGCGGTGCAATGCAACTTTGAAAGTAGGAAATCCTACTGTCAAAGCCATAACCTGAGTCCTAACTGCAGGAAAAAATGTTAAAAAACAGTATACATCACCTTAGAAGCGCTGTCCGGCTCTGCTGCATCTCTTCCCCGATCCCCGACACTATTCTTCTTCCTCTCTTCTGGGTCAGGATTGAAAAATCCCTACCTCCTGGAAGCATTGTTTTAGACTGGCTGACTCTTAGCCAATCACAGCCAGTGCTCGATGAACCAATCACAGCGATTCATCGAACACTGGGTCTGATTGGCTAAGCGTCAGCCAATTACAGCCAGCGCTTCAAGGAGGCAGGGATTTTTCAATCTCCGGCCAGAAGAGATGTAGAATAGTGCCGGGGACCGGGAAGAAGCTGCAGTAGAGCCCCGGACAGCGCTTCTAAGGTAATGTATACTTAAAAAGAAAAAATTCTGCAGCTACGGCTTATTTTCCAGGGAGGGTTTATATTTCAAGCCCCTTCCCCTCTGAAAATCCTTGCATGGGATGCCACAAAGCCACGCAACTTGTACATGCGTTTTGTAGCGATGATTTCATAGCGAGATTTTGTAGCCTGTGTGGATGCAGCCTACTTAAGGACACTTTCACATGGACAATTAAAAAGTTGTGCCGGAGATTCTGAGAGGCCAAAAATTGTGTGAAAGAAGAAAAGGTGCAATCAAGTCCCGAGCTTAATTAGCATTTTCTCGTCTATTCACACGGCTGAGTACAACATATTAGTGAAAAAATACGCCACAGCCCGGAAATACTTCACTCAGCATAAATCCTTGGAATTACTTCAAATGCCTAAATAAAGACACCTGTAAGCTTTTCCCTGTGTTGGGAGCTGCTAAACTCCCTTCCCTCTATTTTTTCAGCTCCTAGGAGTCTATGGGAGCTGCCAGCGTATATCGGTCGAAAGATAGGGCTTTTCCAGCAGCGTATAATGTCAGTTGCCGATTTTGGTCACGTATGTGCTATTTTTTCTGGTGCAATGCTTTTGCGCGGTTTAAAATCGCTCATCTAAATGAATACATTGGAATCCAATGCTTCAGATGCTCACGATTTTCGCCCGACATAAAAACGTGTCTAAATAGTCGCGTAAAAAAAGGTTGTGTAAATAAACCCTTTCGCACAAAAATTTTGCATATGCAAATATACCCGTGTGAAGGGGCCTTAAAATAGTGAATGGAGAGCTCATGCAAAAAAGTGAGCAGCTTCGCTCTTTAATAACAGCAGTTTTTGTATTAAATCGGTGCTGCAAACACACAGATTAGCATACCCACATTTAAGATCATTTCCCTTCTCTCATTTATATGTCTAAATACAAAAACATATTTCTGTTCAGCATTTCACAGAATACTGCATTTTTTAAGCCACAGATTGAATATTTAATGAAACTGCATCCCCGTCTCAGCCAAGGTAATGCAATATTGATGGATGCAGAGCAGAAACCGGTAGGAGGGAACATCACAAAGCTTTCTAGGTGTTATGCAACATGAAGACCCATTAATTATTAGCCATGAAGGGTGCGCGGTAAGCCTGCAGACAGGGGTCTCCATTACTGGAAACACAGACCCCACTCATTATAATGGATATGTTATTTGCAGGTGTAAAACACTCACATTGCAAAACACTGGGATTACAACGGGAAGGGAGGCGGGGGTGGGGGGAATGTGTGAAGATTGGAAAGAGGCAGGATATGGAATTGCTGTTATAGGAGAAGTTTATTACTGTGAGTTGAAATGAGGCTGGAGACAACACACTCATTGATATTCAGTGACGGACCCTCTATTGCTATAGGAAATGATAGGGCTTATTTTATATCTGCAAGAGGAAATTCTGCTTGGCAGTAAACCCCGGCTAAATCCTTTCATTTGTAACTTCCATATAAAATATATACCAAAGAAAAAGAGAGTATGATTTATCTCGATTCTTTTCTCTCTAGCCCCACTTCTGTCCAATGAAGTTGGTTATCGAAAACATTGCAATAAAAATTGGATTTAGTTTCCATAGCAACCTACTAATTTTTTACTAATGGGGTTAGAAATTCAGACCTAAGGGCTCCTTCACAAGAGCCTATTGGCGCACAGAAAATGTGCACATGCTCTATGTAGAGAATAGATCCCATTGATGTCAATGTTTCCTCTCAGGGGAGGATTGACACTACCACCCCTTACTGAGTAGATACTGCCTATTTCCCCTCAGCCTTTATCAGAGTGTGCTATTTAGGGATCGATATATATCCCATGCACAAATTAGGCTGGGAAATTCGCAAAGTTTATATAATCACCGGGAACTACATGGTGATTAACGTTATAAACCATCTGAACGGACCTGTTGGGTTGACCCGTTAATTAAACGGTCACAGATGTACTGAGCGAATCCATAGTCAGTTACTATCTGATCAATTGAACCGTTTTTCCTGTTTTTTGTTGAAGCTCTGTGAAGCTCTGAACTGGAGATAGGGCTTACATACTCTCTCAGAATCACGGTTATTCCCCGCTTTATATATATTTTTTCTGGGTTTACCGCTTGAGGAGTATTTCTTTTATGTTCTATGTGTGTCTCCAATGAAACTTGTTTGACAAGTTCCTTTTTATTAGTACTTAATAAAAGCTATGTTTTAAATTGTGCTCTGAACCCTACAGTGACAAACTAAATATTGGCCATCTGGTGTTCGCTCTGCTTCAGTGATTTTGTTCCATTGATGTCAATGGGTTCGTCCACATTTTCCTTTTTTTGCGTGCAAACAAAAAAATAGTGATTTTGCGTGCATTTGCTCACCAAAGGCTCCCACAGATGTCTATAGAAGGCGCGCAAATGCATAATACTCTACACAAATGCGTGAAAAAAAGAACACATCTGGCCCTCTGGCTAAATCAGAGCGTGGGTCTATTGCACACAAATATAAACAAGCCCTGCATACATAAAAAGTACAGTACAATGCGTACACATGTGCGCAAATCAACCTCATTCATAGTGCAAATACATTGCGCTGAAACAGGTGCATTTGCACATATGCTCATGTGATGGAACCTTAAGGATCTGTTTACACCAAAAGATTATCACTCGAACGAGTGAATTATGTCAGCTCGTTAGCTTGCTTACTCATGAAACCTGTTTATGCCAATTTTTCATAGAATCATAGAATGGTAGAGTTGGAAGGGACCTCCAGGGTCATCTGGTCCAACCCCCTGCTCAGTGCAGGATTCACTAAATCATCCCAGACAGATATTTGTCCAGCCTTTGTTTGAACACTTCCATTGAAGGAGAACTCACCACCTCCCGTGGTAACCTGTTCCACTCATTGATCACCGTCTCTGTCAGAAAGTTTTTTCTAATACCTAATTTGTGTCTCCTCCCTTTCAGTTTCATCCCATTCCTTCTTGTCTTTCCTTGTGCAAATGAGAATAGGGCTGATCCCTCTGCACTGTGACAGCCCTTCAGATATTTGTAGACAGCTCGTTTGAACAAGCCAACGATGTCAGAGTTCACTCATGCAGCCTATTTATACACCAGATACATCGTTGAATCGCTCAAACTAAAAAAATCATTAATTCATTCACATTTGCTGTATAAGTGACGGAGCAGGACGGAACGACTGATATTTAAACTGAATGATAAGTGAATGAGTCAACAATGGTTTATATGCCTGTATACTTGTATAATTAACGATGAACAAAAGTGAACAATCATTTTGGTTGTTGGCGTATATTTAGACTTAATAAACATTCACTTTTGCTCATTTGAACGATTTTATTTGAACGATAATCGTTTTGTCTAGAAGGGCCTTTGGGGCAGCCAAACCTAAATTTTGACACTCCATAGTTATAGTTGAGTTGCCCTAAGCTCTATTCCCCAAATGTCCTTTGGCTTGGAGTTTAACGCAGGGGTCCAGGGACCTCCATGTTTTGAAGATTGCTTAAAATAGACTGCATCATTGTGTGCATTTTTGTGGCACTTCAGTAATTATGTTCATAGGCTTTCAAAAAAGAGAAGAAATATGAATTATATGTTTTCCACTTTATATTTGGTATACATAAGCCTTGATTTGAGCTCAGCCAACAATGAAGTAGATAGATGGTCAAGTTCAATACTGACCAAGTTATAACTGATCTGTTGGACCATCATGAATCATCACAGATTTTAACAGGTGTGAAATTCAAGCCCCATAGGGATAACATTGTGGTGCAGAAATGCCCGTGTGTCCTAATCCCCACCCATTGGAAAAGTGTAATAAAAAAAATCTTTTAGTAAGCCCATTTTTTACCAGGCAGTATTTTGGTTAGAATTTTGCACTTGTTAACCAAAGCCAAGAGAGGGTCTAAAATACAAAAAAAATGCAAATCTTCCTATCATACTATTTCTTTTTACTTCTTATTTTGGCTTCTACTAGTAACTATTAGGAAACTATAGTACCAGTGTTTCTGGTGACGCAATGCACCACACAGCTCTTCTACATGCATGTCACACACACAGCTTTGCTAAGTTGCTTTCGCATATGAGCTGCATATGATTTACGAACTTCAGCATGCCTAACACAGGAGGAGATGGAGAACTGGTTAAAGAGGATCAAAATCAATAATCACCGGGCCCCGGATGAAATACACCAAAGGGTTCTAAGGAAACTTAGTGATGTGATAGCTAAACCACTATTTCTTATATTTATGGATACTATTGAGACCGGGGTTGTACCGCTGGATTGGCACATTGCCAATGTGGTTTTAATATACAAAAAGGGGTCTAAAAGTGAGCCTGGTAACTACAGACCGGTAAGTCTCACTTAAATAATTGGAAAAATATTCAGGAAGTTTCTGAGAGACGCCATCCTAGAATAACTCAAGGAAAACAATAGTATGAACAATTTGATCAGCTTCTACGATGAAGTAAATTCAAGGCTGGGAGAGTCTATTGATCTTGTATACCTGGACTTCTCAAAAACATTTAACCATTTATTACCACCCTCTGCTTTCTATCTCAGAGCCAGTTCCTTACACAGATACACATGTTTTCGCTCAGACCAAGCTGCCTCATTTTATATATAAACCTATTTTGGTGTCAAAAGTTTTAGAAAAATCCAGATACACAAGATCAATATACTCTCCCAGATCTAGCCTAGGACTTACTTCATAGAATTTGGGATAAAAAGGGGAGGAAGACCTGAGAAACTCAGACCTCAAGGTTGGATTTCAGAAAGGCAGATTTCAATTAACTCAGAAAGAGGATAGGAAGAATCCAATGGCGGGATGTTCTTAAGGACAGAAATGTCCCAAGAAGCTTGGGAAATATTGCAAAAGAAATTCTGAAAGCACAATCGTTAACAATCCCTAAAAGAAGGAAGAATGGGAAGCATTTAAAGAAACCAGAATGGATGAACACAGACTTTGCACACATGTTAAAAACGAAGAAAAATTAAAAGAAGGGGGAATATCTAAAGAGGAATTTAATGCTGTCTGCAGAAACTATAGGACAAGTGTTAGAAAAGCTAAATCTAATAATGAATTGAGGCTTGCAACAGAGGCCAAAAGCAATAAAAAAGGATTTGGGGGGTATGTCAAAAGCAAAAGAAAAGTCGAAGATGCTATTGGATGCTAACAACATGAAAATGGTGAATTGGTTAAGAATAATGTTGAGAAGGCTTAAATTTCTATTTTGTATCTGTTTTCTCCTTGAAAGTAGATGGAACATCAATTGATCTTCCCTATGCTATTGGGGGAATAAAAGAATGCAGGCTATTTGTAAACAGAGAGATGGTGAGGGAACACTTAGCTAACTTAAATGAATTCAAGTCTCAAGGTCCAGATGAATTACATCCTAGGATACTAAAGGAAACAGTGGAGGTAATTGCTGAACCACTCGCCAAAATCTTTGAAAATTCCTGGAGAACAGGAGAAGTCCTATAAGATTGGTAAAGGACAAATGTGGTCCCTATCTTCAAAAAAAGGAAGAAGGTGGGTCCAGGAAACTACAGGCCTGTGAGCCTGACTTCTATACCGGGAAAGATCTTTGAACAAATTATTAAACAGCATGTATGCAAGTACTTGGATGAAAATGGAGTAATTAACCAGAGCCAGCATGGGTTTGTAACAAACAAGTCATGCCAGACTAATCTAATTTCCATCTAAGACAGTATCACCGACTGGATTGATCAGGGAAATGCTGTGGATATAGTTTATCTTGACCTTAGTAAAGCATTTGACAAAGTATCTCATACTATACTTATTGAAAAATTGACCAAATATGGGATTGACAAGGCAACTGTTGGGTGGATTAACAACTAGCTGAGTGATCGTACTCAAAGAGTGGTCATAAATGGCTGCACATCCAAGTGAAAAAATCTATCAAGTAGGGTACCACAAGGTTCTGTCCTAGGCCAAGTGTTGTTCAATATTTTACCAAATAAAGATATATTCCTTTTGGAAACCGTAACATGTGCATATTTATCTAAAAGCTCACCCCAACATATCAGTGTTTTTTCTTACTTATTCACACAGCTATGTATGTGTATATTTGTGAGGTGTCATGTATTGGAGTCTCCACACAGGTGTCTAGCTACAAAATGCCAGACTGAGTACTGCTGTATCCATAGCAACGGAGGCCACGGGGGTTTGTGGGGGATGTAGTCTGCCCATAATCCCTCATTCAGCTCAGACACCATGTAACTGATCACATGACGGGCACATCATCACAGGTTCCTGCCAGCACACCAGCTATGTATGTGTAAATTTGTGAGGAGTCATGTATTGGAGTCTCCACATAGATGTCCAGCTGTCACACAACCAGGTAGAAACTGCCAGACCGAGTACTGCTGTATCCATAGCAACTGAGGCTGCAGGGGTTTGTGGGGAATGTAGTCTGCCCATAATTCCTTATTCAATGCAGAAGGAGGGTAAAGGACCTTTGATATTCATCAAGGACCTTGATTATTAATCAAGGTCATGTGATCAGAGGGCGGAGCTAAGAGCCGGTAACTGACATCATAGGTGCTTTCAGGTTCACGCATCACATACACACAGGGATTGACGGACAAGTGGTCGTTAGCACTTTGAAATGCTGATGCAAAATGCTGGCCAAAATACTGCCATGTGAAAGTGACCTTACAGTAAAACAGTTTTAGAGCTTTTCAGTAGTATATGTAACCTACTATAATGTGTCAGCTATTGAAATCACAGCAATGCTGTACACCAACTCTTTAGTCAGCGTGAAAGATTTGAAAGGAAATTTGCCCTTCTGATAAAACCTTATTTTGGATGCTTGCAATGGCTCTCTGTAAAGATGAAATAATGGCAGTGATAACCTGTACAGTTGCTTTTGAAGCCCGCTTACACTCATAAATCTTTCTGGAGTGGTCTTGGAGAAAATCATTAGTCAATGACTGGAACAAAATCCTTAAAACAACTCTTAATTAAGTCCCTCTGCCAAGGTATTGGAAAGAACCAGGTGGTTCCAATCTTTGGTAATGGTTGTCTCAGAGGGGCAGACAGCCAAGCAATCAGAACGGAGATTTGAATTATCTGTAGACAATATGATAGGGCAGGAATAGAACTTTGCTTTGTGTTAGCTGAATTTCAACACTTCTGAAGAATTTCTGTGGCCTCTACAAAACTATAAACCCAAGAACCTGCCATTTCAAGCGTGGACTTCTATCAGCAGTCTGATGAGAAATAGGACTTCAGTTAACAATTAAAGGGGTTGTCCCGTGATAGCAAGTGGTGTTAGGCACTTCTGTATGGCCATATTAATGCACTTTGTAATATACATCGTGCATTAAATATTGGCCATACAGAAGTTATACACTTACCCCTCAGGTGCTGGCGTCCCCGTCTCCATGGCGCCGACTAAAGCTGCCTTCTCCCTGGATTAGACCAGTGCAAGCGCGTCTAATCCAGGGAGAAGGCAGCTTTAGTCGGCGCCATGGAGACGGGGACGCCAGCACCGGAGGGGTAAGTGTATAACTTCTGTATGGCCAATATTTAATGCACGATGTATATTACAAAGTGCATAACACCACTTGCTATCACGGGACAACCCCTTTAAGGCAATTATTCAGCAATGTCCTAGGAGCTGGACAACAGAAGTACCAGTGTAGTGGTCCAGACTTTGGAGTCACTCATCACTTTAATTACTTCATGTGGTGTGTGTATTTGTGGTGTGTTGTATTTGTGAGTGCCTGTCTGTCTTGTGTAATGGAGGAGACAGGAGATGATTTTGTGTATTGTGTAGAGTCACTGTTCGGTCAAATGTCTGGTGTTGTGTCCATCTAACTTGTAGATGTCTGTATGTGAGACACCCTACCCTGATGTGTCATGTATGTCCCACCCAAAAGCAGTCCTTTGATTGGGTAGCGGGCTTTACCCAGAATCCCCTGGGGTTAGCTAGAAGGGAGTCAATAAATAGCAGCAGAGGGGTGTAGAAGGAGACTCTCTGTTTGTCAGTATGTCTGCAGCCTGTGTCTGTGCGTAAGAGAGAGGGAGTATGAAGAAAAGAAAAAAAAGGGAAAGTTTGAGCCTAATCTAAGCCTAGTCAGAGAAGGAGAGCATTGGTAACTGACGAGTCTATTTCTGTCCCACTGGAAGGAGCATACCCAGTGCGGGCAAGATCTCACGAGTCCCAGGAGCAACAGTCAAGCAGCCTTGTCAACTGTGAGTAGAGTTACTGCTGAACAGCAGGATAAGAATCACGGGAGTGCCAGCTTAAGTTCCCTTCAGTCCTCCACAAATAATGTTTTCTCAGCGTAACTTACGTACAGAGTGTCTAAGAGAAATCTGCCCAATTCTGATATCTATTGAATAACCAACGTTTAAGCTTGTTATCATAGCAACTGTTAATAGACTGTGTTTAAGAGTTGAGTAAACTTTATACCCTTGGTTTACCATAACTGGACTGTCTGGACTGTCTGCAATTATCTTCAATAACCTGATTAAGTTAAAGGGTAGAGATGAGCGAACATACTCGTCCGAGCTTGATACTCGTTTGAGTATTAGCGTGTTCGAGATGCTCGTTACTCGAAACGAGTACCACGCGATGTTCGAGTTACTTTCACTTTCATCTCTGAGACGTTAGCGCGCTTTTCTGGCCAATAGAAAGACAGGGAAGGCATTACAACTTCCCCCTGCGACGTTCAAGCCCTATACCACCCACCTGCAGTGAGTGGCTGGCGAGATCAGGTGTCACCTGAGTATATAAATCGGCCCCTCCCGCGGCTCGCCACAGATGCATTCTGACAGAGATCAGGGACAGTGCTGCTGGTGCCGGAGCTGTTATAGGGAGAGCGTTAGGAGTTATTTTAGGCTTCAAGAACCCCAACGGTCCTTCTTAGGATCTAACCGTGTGCAGTAGTGTTGAGGCTGCTTTTTGCAGTGTTGCACAATTATTTTTTTTTTGTATATCGGCCGTGCAGAGCATTGCATCCTGCAGTAATTTTACATTGTCCAGGGCCAGTAGTGGTGAGGCAGGGACAGAAGACATATTTAGTGTATATGGGCAGTGGGCCTTTCCAAAAACATTTGGGAAAAAAAATCTATTTGGGCTGCCTGTGACCGTCCTCAGTGTACTGGGTCTCTGCTGGGGGTAGTTGTCCTAATTCATACGCAGCCAGCTAAGTGTTACAGCAGGCTTGCGCAAAATTCTTTCCTGCCTCTGTGTTGCCTCTTACATCACCGCTGTATTCCTGTCCACAAGTGTACTGGGTCTCTGCTGGTGGTAGTTATCCTAATTCATACGCAGCCAGCTAAGTGTTACAGCAGGCTTGCGCAAAATTCTTTCCTGCCTCTGTGTTGCCTCTTACATCACCGCTGTATTCCTGTCCACAAGTGTACTGGGTCTCTGCTGGGGGTATTTGTCCCAATTCATACGCAGCCAGCTAAGTGTTACAGCAGGCTTGCGCAAAATTCTTTTCTGCCTCTGCTGTGCGTTCCGTAAGCGAAGTCAGCCTCCAACCACAGGCCAATAAGCGGCACATTTAATTACAGTGTTCTGTTTCTGCACTACTGGTAATACACCATGCTGAGGGGTAGGGGTAGGCCTAGAGGACGTGGACGCGGGCGAGGACGCGGAGGCCCAAGTCGGTGTGGGCACAGGCCGAGCTCCTGATCCAGGTGTATCGCAGCCGACTGCTGCGGGATTAGGAGAGAGGCACGTTTCTGGCGTCCCCACATTCATCTCACAATTAATGGGTCCACGCAGTAGATCTTTATTAGAAAATGAGCAGTGTGAGCAGGTCCTGTCGTGGATGGCAGAAAGTGCATCCAGCAATCTATCGACCACCCAGAGTTCTGCGTCGTCCATTGCTGCAACTCTGAATCCTCTGGTTGCTGCTCCTCCTTCCTCCCAGCCTCCTCACTCCATTACAATGACACATTCTGAGGAGCAGGCAGACTCCCAGGAACTGTTCCCGGGCCCCTGCCCAGAATGGGCAGCAAGGGTTCCGAATCCTCTCCCACTGGAGGAGTTTGTCGTGACCGATGCCCAACCTTTGGAAAGTTCCCGGGGCCCGGGGGATGAGGCTGGGGACTTCCTGCAACTGTCTCAAGACCTTTCAGTGGGTGAGGAGGACGATGACGATGAGACACAGTTGTCTATCAGTGAGGTAGTAGTAAGGGCAAGTGCAGCAGCAGGGCAGGTTGGAAGAGGCAGTGCGGTGGCCAGGGGTAGAGGCAGGGCCAGACCGAATAATCCACCAACTGTTTCCCAAAGCGCCCCCTCGCGCCATGCCACTCTGCAGAGGCAGAGGTGCTCAAAGGTCTGGCAGTTTTTCACTGAGAGTGCAGACGACCGACGAACAGTGGTGTGCAACCTTTGTCGCGCCAAGATCAGCCGGGGAGCCACCACCACCAGCCTCACCACCACCAGCATGCGCAGACATATGATGGCCAAGCACCCCACAAGGTGGGACGAAGGCCGTTCACCGCCTCCGGTTTGCACCGCTGCCTCTCCCCCTGTGCCCCAACCTGCCACTGAGATCCAACCCCCCTCTCAGGGCACAGACACTACCGTCTCCTGGCCTGCACCCACACCCTCACCTCCGCTGTCCTCGGCCCCATCCACCAATGTCTGTCAGCGCACCGTCCAGCCGTCGCTAGCGCAAGTGTTGGAGCGCAAGCGCAAGTACGCTGCCACGCACCCGCACGCTCAAGCGTTAAACGTGCACAGCTTGGCAGCCTCACGCAGGTGCCATGCCTGGCCCACGTCTTTAATTTGGTGGTTCAGCGCTTTCTGAAAAGCTACCCATGCTTGTCACCGGCTTCTCCTGGGTTACATGCTGCCCAACCCCCCCCCCCCCCCGCACGACCCAGTGTCCACAGCGCACACCAAACTGTCCCTGCACAGCCTTCAGCTGCCCTCCGGTTGGCACGGCTAGGCAGCGACCCTCTTTAAAAGGGGCGGGGCGATAGCCCACAATGCTGTACAGAAGCAATGAGAAATCCAATCCTGTGCCACCTCCATCTGGAGCTGCACACGTGGGCATAGCAATGGGGAACCTATGTGCCACACACTATTCATTCTGTCAAGGTGTCTGCATGCCCCACCGGCTGTACATTAATGTATCCCATTGCAGTGCCCATCACAGCTGAGGTAACGTCCGATTAAATGCAAGTGGGCTTCGGCCCACACTGCATGCCCCAGTCAGACTGGGGTTCTTTAGAAGTGGACACATGCAGTTACAACTCCGTGTGGACCCACGGCATGGGTGGCTCCCTGGAACCCACCGGCGGTACATAAATATATCCCATTGCAGTGCCCAACACAGCTGATGTAACGTCAGCTGTAATGCAGGTGGACTAAAAATTAATTGGATTACACTGTAGGCGAGGGCCCCCAAAAATTGGTGTACCAACAGTACTAATGTACCTCAGAAAAATTGCCCATGCCCAACCAAGAGGGCAGGTGAAACCCATTAATCGCTTTGGTTAATGTGTCTTAATTGGTAACTAGGCCTGGAGGCAGCCCAGTTAAAATAAAAATTGGTTGAGGTGAAAGTTTCAACGCTTTAATGAGCATTGAAACGTATAAAAATTGTTTACAAAAATTATATGACTGAGCCTTGTGGACCTAAGAAAAATTGCCCGTTCGGCGTGATTATGTGAGGTTTCAGGAGGAGGAGCAGGAGGAGGAGGAGGAATATTATACACAGATTGATGAAGCAAAAAGGTTTTTTGATGGTGATAGAGAACGATGCTTCCATTCGTGGGTGCAGCCTACGTATTGCTTAGGTATCGCTGATGTCCGCTGGTGAAGAAGAGAAGTTTGGGGAAATCCAGGCTTTGTTCATCTTGATGAGTGTAAGCCTGTCGGCACTGTCGGTTGACAGGTGGGTACGCTTATCCGTGATGATTCCCCCAGCCGCACTAAACACCCTCTCTGACAAGACGCTAGCCGCAGGACAAGCAAGCACCTCCAGGGCATACAGCGCGAGTTCAGGCCACGTGTCCAGCTTCGACACCCAGTAGTTGTAGGGGGCAGAGGCGTCACCGAGGACGGTCGTGCGATCGGCTACGTACTCCCTCACCATCCTTTTACAGTGCTCCCGCCAACTCAGCCTTGACTGGGGAGCGGTGACACAGTCTTGCTGGGGAGCCAGAAAGCTGGCAAAGGCCTTGGATAATGGTCCCCTGCCTGCGCTGTACATGCTGCCTGATCTCTGCGCCTCCCCTGCTACCTGGCCCTCGGAACTGCGCCTTCTGCCACTAGCGCTGTCGGATGGGAAGTTTACCATCAGTTTGTCCACCAGCGCCCTGTGGTATAGCATCATTCTGGAACCCCTATCCTCTTCGGGAATGAGAGTGGAAAGGTTCTCCTTATACCGTGGGTCGAGCAGTGTGTACACCCAGTAATCCGTAGTGGCCAGAATGCGTGTAACGCGAGGGTCACGAGAAAGGCATCCTAACATGAAGTCAGCCATGTGTGCCAAGCTACCTGTACGCAACACATGGCTGTCCTCACTAGGAAGATCACTTTCAGGATCCTCCTCCTTCTCAGGCCATACACGCTGAAAGGATGACAGGCAAGCAGCATGGGTACCCTCAGCAGTGGGCCAAGCTGTCTCTTCCCCCTCCTCATGCTCCTCCACCTCCTCCTCCTCCTCAACGCGCTGAGATATAGACAGGAGGGTGCTCTGACTATCCAGCCACATACTGTCTTCCCCCGCCTCCGTTTCCGAGTACAAAGCGTCTGCCTTTATGCTTTGCAGGGAACTTCTCAAGAGGCATAGCAGAGGAATGGTGACGCTAATGATTGCAGCATCCCCGCTCAGCTTCTGGGTAGACTCCTCAAAGTTTCCAAGGACCTGGCAGATGTCTGCCAACCAGGCCCACTCTTCTGTAAAGAATTGAGGAGGCTGACTCCCACTACGCCGCCCATGTTGGAGTTGGTAATCCACTATAGCTCTACGCTGCTCATAGAGCCTGGCCAACATGTGGAGCGTAGAGTTCCACCGTGTGGGCACTTCGCACAGCAATCGGTGCACTGGCAGATGAAACCGATGTTGCAGGGTCCGCAGGGTGGCGGCGTCCGTCTTGGAGTTGCGGAAATGTGCGCTGACCCGGCGCACCTTTCCGAGCAGGTATGACAAGTGTGGGTAGCTTTTCAGAAAGCGCTGAACCACCAAATTAAAGACATGGGCCAGGCATGGCACGTGCGTGAGGCTGCCGAGCTGCAGAGCCTCCACCAGATTACGGCCGTTGTCACACACGACCATGCCCGGTTGGAGGCTCAGCGGCGCAAGCCAGTGGTCGGTCTGCTCTGTCAGACCCTGCAGCAGTTCGTGGGCCATGTGCCTCTTCTCTCCTAAGCTGAGTAGTTTCAGCACGGCCTGCTGACGCTTGCCCACCGCTGTGCTGCCGTGCCACGCGACACCGATTGCTGGCGACGTGCTGCTGCTGACACATCTTAATTGCGAGACAGAGGTTGCGTAGGAGGAGGAGGGTGGTTTAGTGGAGGAAGCATACACCGCCGCAGATACCACCACCGAGCTGGGGCACGCAATTCGGGAGGTGGGTAGGACGTGAGCGGTTCCAGGCTCTGACTCTGTCCCAGCCTCCACTAAATTCACCCAATGTGCCGTCAGGGAGATATAGTGGCCCTGCCCGCCTGTGCTTGTCCACGTGTCTGTTGTTAAGTGGACCTTGGCAGTAACCGCGTTGGTGAGGGCGCGTACAATGTTGCGGGAGACGTGGTCGTGCAGGGCTGGGACGGCACATCAGGAAAAGTAGTGGCAACTGGGAACTGAGTAGCGCGGGGCCGCCGCCGCCATCATGCTTTTGAAAGCCTCCGTTTCCACAACCCTATACGGCAGCATCTCCAGGCTGATCAATTTGGCAATGTGCACGTTTAACGCTTGAGCGTGCGGGTGCGTGGCGGCGTACTGGTGCTTGCGCTCAAACAGTGGCGCTAGCGACGTCTGGACGCTGCGCTGAGAGACATTGCTGGATGGGGCCGAGGACAGCGGAGGTGAGGGTGTGGGTGCAGGCCAGGAGACGGTAGTGCCTGTGCCCTGAGAGGGGGGTCGGATCTCAGTGGCAGGTTGGGGCACAGGGGGAGAGGCAGTGGTGCAAACCAGGGGCGGTGAACGGCCTTCGTCCCACCTTGTGGGGTGCTTGGCCATCATATGCCTGCGCATGCTGGTGGTGGTGGCTCCCCAGCTGATCTTTGCGCGACAAAGGTTGCAAACCACTGTTCGTCAGTCGTCAGGCGTCTCTGTGAAAAACTGCCAGACCTTTGAGTACCTTGACCTCTGCAGGGTGGCATGGTGCGAGGGGGCGCTTTGGGAAACAGTTGGTGGATTATTCGGTCTGGCCCTGCCTCTACCCCTGGCCACCGCACTGGCTTGGCCTGTGCCCACACCCTGACTTGGGCCTCCTCGTCCTCGCCTGCGTCCACGTCCTATAGGCCTACCCCTACCCCTCAGCATGGTGTATTACCAGTAGTGCAGAAACAGAAAGCTGTAATTAAATGTGCCGCTTATTGGCCTGTGGTTGAAGGCTGACTTCGCTTACGGAACGCCAGGAAATAATTTTGCGCAAGCCTGCTGTAACACTTAGCTCGCTGCGTATGAATTAGGAGGACAACTACACCCAGCACAGACCCAGTACACTGAGGACAGTCACAGGCAGCCCAAATAGATTTTTTTCCCCAAATGTTTTTGGAAAGGCCCACTGCCTATGTACACTGTATATGTCTTCTCTCTTTGCGTCACCACTACTGGCCCTGGAGTATGTCAAATAACTGCAAACTGTTGCACTGTGGACTGGAATACAGCGGTGATTTAACAGCCAACACAGAGCCAGGAAATAATTTTGCGCAAGCCTGCTGTAACACTTAGCTGGCTGCATATGAATTAGGAGGACAACTACACCCAGCACAGACCCAGTACACTGGGGACAGTCACAGGCAGCCCAAATAGATTTTTTTCCCCAAATGTTTTTGGAAAGGCCCACTGCCTATATACACTGTATATGTCTTCTCTCTCTGCATCACCACTACTGGCCCTGGAGTATGTCAAATAACTGCAGACTGTTGCACTGTGGACTGGAATACAGCGGTGATTTAACAGCCAACACAGAGCCAGGAAATCATTTTGTGCAAGCCTGCTGTAACACTTAGCTGGCTGCGTATGAATTAGGAGGACAACTACACCCAGCACAGACCCAGTACACTGAGGACAGTCACAGGCAGCCCAAATAGATTTTTTTCCCCAAATGTTTTTGCTAAGGCCCACTGCCTATATTCAATAAATATGTCTTCTGTCCCTGCCTCACAATATATGTCTTCTGTCCCTGCCTCACAATATATGTCTTCTGTCCCTGCCTAACCACCACTTCTGGCCCTGGAGTATGAATAATTACTGCAGGTTGCAATGCTCTGCACGGCCGATATACCAAAAAAAAAAAGTGCAACACTGCAAAAAGCAGCCTCCACAGTACTGCACACGGTTAGATGTGGCCCTAAGAAGGACCGTTGGGGTTCTTGAAGCCTAAAATACTCCTAACACTCTCCCTATAGCAACTCCACGAAGACAGTACTTGATGTCAGAACGCATCTGTGGCGAGCCGCGGGAGGGGCTGATTTTTATACTCGGGTGACACCTGATCTCGCCAGCCACTCACTACAGGGGGGTGGTATAGGGCTTGAACATCGCAGGGGGAAGTTGTAATGCCTTCCCTGTCTTTCTATTGGCCATAAAAGCGCGCTAACGTCTCAGAGATGAAAGTGAAAGTAACTCGAACATCGCGTGGTACTCGTCACGAGTAACGAGCATCTCGAACACGCTAATACTTGAACGAGTATCAAGCTCGGACAAGTACGTTCGCTCATCTCTAGTAGCCATCAAAAAAGCACAAATAGCTCTAGTGAAGTCTCCTTGTTCCAACTGTGTGATAGAATTGACAAGTTTGCGCTTGGTCCCCCAACCAGAATCTACTAAGCCACATGTGTCAAACCCAAAGCCACGGGCCGAAACCAGCTCACCATGTCGCACCATGGAGCGGGTACCATCTTGGATTCTGAGCTCTGATGTTGAAATCACACACTATTCAACTTGGATGGATTTTTTGTTATCGGGACATTTTGGTTTCAGCAACTTGTGACCTGACCTGTAACTCCATTGAGTTGAATGGTAGTGTAAGATTGCAGCCTATGCTCTCACTTAGACGTGTAAATTTAGCTTACTTTTTACGTGCATATTTTTTGCACCCATAATGATTTACATTGGGCCATTCAGATCTGCGTTCTTCCAGGATAAGTCATCTGCAGTTGTGCTTTTTGTTACTGCTTTCCACTCTGGCCAAGTGATAGAGATCTATTGTAGGACAGGGGAATTCCTCTGTAGCTCAGAATTCTCTAATATGGTATATGAATATAGGTTTTCTAAGCTAGAAAACCCCTTTAAGTAGTATAGTGTCACTTTATGGTTTTCCACTTTTTGTCTTACCCTCATAAAAGTTAATAGTATAGTACATTGCATAATTGAATTGAAGAGCATTCATTTCTGTGGGGTAGAGCTCTCATTATCCTAGCAATCAAACTATCACATCTTAATGTCCCCTTGAGGGACTAAAAAATAGCATCCAAAAAATGCAATTAAGTCTAATTTGAGGGAAAAAAATCAAATTTTCAATGGATTTAAAGGTGGCTTCAGATGATTTTTGATAGTCCAGAATATTTCTGGACACTATCAAGACCGGTGTAGTACCATTGGATTGGCGCATTGCCAACGTGGTTCCAATTTACAAAAAAGGGAGCAAAAGTGAGCCTGGTAACTACAGGCCAGTAAGTCTCACTTCAGTAACGGGAAAAATTTTCGAGGGGATTCTGAGAGACGCCATCGATGAGTACCTTAAGGAGAATAAGGGAATAACTCCTCACCAGCATGGATTCATGAAGGGTCGCTCATGTCAGACAAATCTGATCAGTTTCTACGATGAAGTAAGCTCTAAGCTGGACCAGGGAGAATCTATTGATCTTGTATATCTGGACTTCTCTAAAGCCTTTGACACCGTGCCACATAATAGGCTAATATACAAAATGAGGCAGCTCGGACTGGGCGAAAACGTTTGTAAGTGGGTAAAAAATTGGCTCAATGATAGAAAGCAGAGGGTGGTAATAAATGGTTCGTACTCTGATTGGACCACAGTCGCTAGCGGGGTGCCACAGGGTTCAGTATTAGGCCCCACTCTGTTCAACATATTTATCAATGACCTAATAGAGGGGCTGCACAGCAAAATATCAATATTTGCAGATGACACAAAATTATACAATATAATTAATGGAACGGAGGACAATGTGTGGCTACAAACAGACCTGGATAAGCTGGGGGCTTGGGCAGAAAAATGGCAAATGAAGTTCAATGTTGAAAAATGTAAGACTATGCACATGGGCAGGAGAAACGGATGTCACAAATATTCGCTTAATGGGGTACCGCTGGAAAAGTGATATGGAAAAGGATCTGGGGGTATTAGTGGATAATAGACTAAACTGGAGTAACCAATGCCAGTCAGCTGCTACAAAGGCAAATAAAGTCTTGGGGTGCATTAAAAGAGGTATAGGGGCGAAGGACGAGAACATTATCCTTCCATTATATAAGGCACTTGTCAGGCCTCACATGGAATACTGCGTACAATTCTGGTCACCGGTGCTCAGGAAAGATGTCACAGTGCTTGAGGGGGTTCAAAGAAGGGCAACTAAACTAATAAATGGAATGACAGGACTGGAATACCCAGAGAGGCACCAAAACTGGGATTATTTACCCTGGAAAAAAGACGGCTAAGGGGCGACCAAATAACCATGTATAAGTACATGAGGGGACAATACAAGGATCTCTCCCGTGATCTGTTTACACCCAGGACATCCGCTACGATTAGAGGAAAGTAGATTTCATCACTAACATAGAAGGGGATTCTTTACTGTAAGAGCAGTTAGACTGTGGAACTCTCTGCCGGAGGAAGTGGTGATGGCAAAATCCATAGAGGAGTTTAAAAGGGGACTTGATGTCTTTCTGGAGAAGAAGGATATTACAGGATATAAATCTTAGGTTAGGTGTCAATCCGGGTATATAGGAAGGTAGGAACTATTAGGGGTTGATCCAGGGAACAATCTGATTGCCATTAGGGAGTCGGGAAGGAATTTTTTCCCCAAAAGGGCTAATTGGCTTCTGGCCTGGTTTTTTTTTTGCCTTCCTCTGGATCAACACAGTAGGATAGACAGGCTGGACTAGATGGACATTGTCTTCATTCAGCCTTACATACTATGTTACTATGACCGTATATCGGACTGATTTTCACGCCTGGCCGATATACGGTGTCCCTCTCAGGGGGAGGAGACTGGAAGAGCAGGGAGCAGTGCACTGAGCTCCCGCCCCCTCTCTGCCCCTCGCCACTATTTGCAGCGGTTGGGGTGGGGCTAAGTTCCACCCCTCCCTGTCCCATTGCAAATAGTGCCAAGGGGCGTAGAGGGGGTGGGAGTTCAATGCACTGCTTTCGGCTTTTCCAGCTTCCTCCCTCTGCAGAGAGGGACACTGTATATGTGAGGTGTGAAAACCCGGCCGATATACGGTCGTCTGAATAAGCCCTTAAAGACATTTTTTCCCCACAAAAACATATAAAATATCAAAGAAAATGATTAAAAAGCAGCACATAATAGGAATTACCGCATTCATAATGACCGAGACAAATTATTTTGTTACTTATCATTCATGGTGAATGCCGTAAACATCTATATATATAAAATTGAATGTATGTCTGCGTGTCTGTCTGTCTGTTTGTCCTTTATGCGCTACTACACCATTCATCCGATCGCCATGAAACTTTGGGAAGTTGTTGAGTACACTCCTGGGAAGATTATAGGCATAGTACAACTATCCTATGATAAATGGCGCTTGCGAGCGTCGTCGACAGTTACGCCCCCCCCCCCCCCACGGAGATCGTTCGATTTCCATCATTGCCACTGATTCTATTACTTCCCGATGTCGTAACATGAAATTTGGCACGAGCAATGATTATGTCATAAATAGGAAACGTTAATGGGTCCCAACTCGTTCAATTCTATGCGCAAAAGAATTAGCGTCCAAATTTTACATACGGAATCTAATTTTCTCGCTTCCCAATGTCATAGAAACTTGAAATTTGGCATGAGCATTGATTGTGTCATAAATAGGTAAAGTTATTGGGTCCCAACCATATTATTCAATACTAAGCGCCAAAGAATTAGCGTCCAAATTTTACGTACGGAATCTAATTTTCTTACTTCCCAATGTCATAGAAACTTGAAATTTGGCACGAGCATTCATTATGTCATATATAGGAAAAGTTAATGGGTCCCAACTCGATTATTCAATTCTAAGCGCAAAAGAATTAGCGTCCAAATTTTACGTACAGAATCTAATTCTCTCACTTCCTGATGTCATCTATATATATAAAAAGGAATGTATGTCTGTCTGTCTGTCTGTCCTTTTTGCGCTTCTACACCATTCATCTAATCGCCATGAAACTTTGGGAAGTTGTTGAGTACACTCCTGGGAAGATTACTGGCATAGTACATCTATCCTTCGATAGGTGGCGCGCGTGTGAGCATTACCGACATTTATGCCCCCCGGACAAAGATCGCTTGATTTCCATCTCAAGCACAAAAGCAAAAGGCATTACGAGCAACGGGATGCGTGTTCAACTACAAAATGATGCATCCGCCGAACGTTTCGCAAGACAATTACTGGATATTGAGAATGCTGAGGTAAAATGAAAGCTGTGCTGTGATTGGTTGCAATTTCTTATACTGCTGAGGTAAAATGAAAGCTGTGCTGTGATTGGTTGCTATTTCTTATACTGCTGAGGTAACATGAAAGCTGTGCTGTGATTGGTTGCTATATATTATACTGCTGAGGTAACATGAAAGCTGTGCTGTGATTGGTTGCTATATATTATACTGCTGAGGTAACATGAAAACTGCTGTGCTGTGATTGGTTGTTATATATTATACCGCTGAGGTAACTTGAAAGCTGCGCTGTGATTGGTTGTTATCTAGATATATAAAAACGAATGTATGTCTGTCTTCGCAGCAACGCGCGACGGGTAAGCTAATAATTAATGAAAAACAAAAAGCGCCAGAATTGCTATTTTTGTTTTCTTCGCCTCTAAAAAAGCACAATAGAAAGCAATCCAAAAATACCTCAAAATGGTACCAATAAAAACTGCAACTCTTCTCGCGAATAAACAGGATCTCACAGAGCTCTATTGCCGGAAAAATAACAATACTATCCATCTTAGGGCAGTATAGTCGCGGGCAAAGATCGTGGCTATACTGCACTAAAAATCACATGAACAGGTTACTTCCAACTACTTGAAAGTAGCCCATTCACACACTCCGAGGTGCGTGTTCTCCAGCTCCTATAGGAGTACATACAAAGCATGCACGAAAGATAGGTCAGGTCCTATCTTTGCGCGCACCATGGAGCTTAGATGCTACCTTGCAGTCCATGTCCTATCTTTGTTAGATGGGCAAATTTAGTGCGTCTAACATTTTTTTCATGTGAACGCTTCTATAGGAACCTATTGGTTCCTACAGAAGCATGTTTCGTACGCGGACAATGCTCGTGTGAATGAGGCCTTAGAATAAAATGATGCAGATTCGATAGTTCTTCTTAAGGGCGCCTACCCACTGGCGTTTGCGATTTTCGTGCGTGAAAAACGCAGCGTTTTCCGCGCGTTTTTTGTGGCTTTTTCGCGGCATTTTCGCGCCTTTTCCGTTAATTTCTACTGACATTCATGGGTGCATTAAGAGAAAAATAAGGACACATATGCAACTGACAGTTCCTATGTTAAAAATTGCAACGGACCGGAAAAAAAAACGCAAGTGGACAAGAACACATTCTATCCTAATTGCTCTTCAGAAAAAACGCAAAACGCAAAGGAAAAAAAAATCGCAAGTGGGTAGGCGCCCTAAAAATGTGTTTTTATTGTGCAAAAGTAGTAAAAAATAAACACATCTCTGTAAACTTAATATTGCAGTAATCGTGCTGATCCAGATTATAAACTATCATGTTATTTTTACTGAATGGTCAACGCTGTAAAAACAATACCCCAAAACAATGGCAGAATTTCTGGGGGGTTTTCCATCTCCCCTTAAAAAAATAAAAGTTATACACCACATTATATGTACTCCAGAGAGGTGACATTAAAAAAACACAACTTGTTCTCCCCTAAAAAAAACAACCCCTCATACGGCTATGTCGAAAAGTTATGGCTCTTATAATGACAATCTCTTGGTCCTTAAGGCCGCCTACACATGGGTGGGTTGGACCCCGCATGCGGGATTCCTGTAGCAGAGTTTGACACGGTGCCTGGCCAGTGACTCCAGCGTACCTCTCCACTGTCTTCTCCTTTGCTGCTGATTTGTCGGCCGACGCGCCGGTGCATATGCGCAGTACAGAGGACACTGCACCGTCACTATGGCGATGACTCAGCTGCCGCGATCATTCTGCAATGATGATTGCAGAATGGAGAATGGCCGTGGAACAGACAGCTTCCATTGACTTCAATGGTAGCCGTTCGTGCGTAGCCCGCACAAAATTGAGGCATGCTGCGATTTCTCCCCCACGAGCGGAAAATGGCAATCAATTTCTACTCGTGGGCAATGCTATCGGCTGGATTTGCTGCAGAATCCGAAGGTGGAATCCCGCTCTAGTTTTTGCAATGCAAATCTGCCCGTGTGCAGGAGGCCTAAGGCAAAAAAATCGATTCGACACTAAGGTTAATGAGCTAAACGGGTGGATTCATAAGAGCTGGCGAGCTGAATCCAGGGTCGTAAGCCTCAGGCCTTCTTTACATGACCGTATGCATTTTTACGTTCGCCGTATTACTGTATGAATGAATAATTGCCGTGATCAAGTCCTGAGCTTCAGCCGCGTATTTTCAGCCGTTCACAAGGCCTGCTGCTGTGTATCAGCAAGAAAATACGCAATAGCAATGAAAATCATCAATCACTGTAAAATGCTCAAAATGAAGAGTAATGGTTAAATCGAGCCCTCCCCCTCCGTTTTTCCAGCTCCCATTGAAGTCTATGAGAGTTTCCTGCGTATCTCGGCAAAAGATAGGGCCAGACCTATCTTGACGTAGCGTATAAAATCAACGACTGAAAACGGTCGCATATGTGCTGTTTTTCCCAGCGCAATTTTCCTACGCGCTCAAATATCATTCTTCTGAATGAAGAAGTGGAATCCAATGCTTTGGATGGTTGCGATTTTTGGGTGACTTTTTTTTTTACTCTGCTAAATACCTGTGTGAATATGGTCATGTGAATAAGGCCTCAGGGCAGCTTCAGACAAGCATTAGCACAAATATGCTTGCTGCATGACCGATCTTTGCAAAGCCAGGTAATCAGCATGTCAGTACTTCCTACTGTATATTTTGCACTTGCAGGGCCAGTTCACTCACATGCATTATACTACCTTTCTGTAAAATTGATTGGCTATTAAAGCCTAATGAGTTTCAGCAGTCTTCTTTTTTTCAGCGTTTTGCGCAGGGGCACACTCTTCCTCTTGCGTAATATCGCCGCTGCTCTAGAGTTCTATAGCTGTTTGCAGCGCAAACTGCAGGAAAATAGAGCAGGTCCTATATTTTTGCGCACATAAAATCTGTGTGTGCAAAACGCACTTATGAGAACTATTCCATTGAAATCAATGTGTTCTGTTTTCTGTGTTTTGTGCATGCAGATTATGTGTGCGCAGCAACATATGCAAACAGGGCTGTCTGAAGGAGTCCTAAGTCCGGCTTCACATCATGAGTGTGTGTATTTACGCACATTTGTGCTGCATAGTTTTGCAATTGGCGTTGCATTTTTGTGTGCATCTGTGCGTATTTTACGTTACTTTTTGCATGCGCATGCTCTGCATATGTGCACGTGCAAAAAAAACACATAAGCCTGTTCAGATTTTTTTCAATGGCCAATTAAGTTGAATTAGTTTAATATGTGCTATTTTTATGCACAATACGTATGAAAATACAACATGCTGCGTATAAGTTTAGCTTATGGGGCTCAAAGGAACTGACAGACTCCCTTTAATGTTTGCTGGGGCCTTAAAGGAGTATTCCCATCTGGACATTTATGGCATAACTGCTGAACTACTACTGAAATGTCATAGCCCAGCCACACTCAGTTGTTTTCATCCACCCACCTAATTCAGGGTGCTACTCCCCATCACGGCAGTGTTTGGTGAAGACTGTGTCCATCAGGTTTATACTGCCCTATTATCAGGGAAGCTGAAGTTTTGTTTCTTAGGCTTTGGCTGACCCCATGGCTCTTATTTTGGCCATGATAATTGATTGTAAAGACACTTGGCTGTGTTCCTTGCTTTTAGGCCTCGTTCACTCAATTTTTCACATGCAGAAGACCCGAGCGCAGCTGCTCCAGGAAAAGATTGTGATCCTCGGTTGCGGCTGTGACAGCTGCAGCAGAATATTCCTTCAGCCCTGCAGGGATGCGAGGCTGTCGCATCCAGGGGTTTCCACATGTTCTCAATGGGGTCGGTGGAAGCAGCGCCGGCCCCATTGAAAACAATGGGAGAACATCGCGATTCCCTGTCGCGGCTTTGATAGTCGCGGCAGGGATGAAGGGAACCTCAGCAGGGATGTGAAGCTTTTTCCATGTGAAAATGCCCCGCATCTAGGGGTTCTCAGAAGGATGGCGAGGGCCATATCGGGGCATGAATCACGGCACGATATTGCTCTCACCAGTTTGAAGGAGCCCAGAGAGATGAAGCCCCGCGGGGCTTCGAGATTTACCAATAGCAGGAAGAGAGAGAGCTGGGTTATGGGGGATTAACCCATAGCCCCGCTCTCTCTCTCCATGCTATTGGTTAATCCCATATAGCCCTGCTCTCTCTCCCTGCTATGGGGGATTAACCCATAGCCTTGCTCTCTCTCTTCCTGCTATGGGGAAATCCTGAATATCCCAATGCAAATTAATGGCGATTCAGTGCTCCATATTCTGTGCGTAAAAAATATGCATGCAATATGGAGCGTATTTACGTCCATGTAAATAAGCCTTAAGGATGATTAAAAGATTATACCCTAGCACTTTTTATAGGGTTCAATACACCAGTTACGGGATTTATGATGTTTTATTCTTCCAGACTATAAATTAACTTTATATATATCATATATTTGTCCGAGGTCATTCTGTAGTCGACCATCTACTTTAAAGTACAAAAAATGAAAAACTGTACCACATGTACTACAGCAAAGACAGCTGTATCTTGCTGTAGGAACATGC
This sequence comes from Eleutherodactylus coqui, assembly GCF_035609145.1. NCBI lineage: Eukaryota > Metazoa > Chordata > Amphibia > Anura > Eleutherodactylidae > Eleutherodactylus > Eleutherodactylus coqui. The sequence goes on from NC_089849.1 coordinate 119,706,421, forward strand.
TGACCCTCATTTTCTTGGAATAATAATGGTAGGGAACCACTAAGGAGCACATCAATGACAGGTTCTGGCTGCTCTCGTTCTCGTTCTTTGGCTTTCTCATTTAGCTGCCCTTTCTTTCCATGCTGGAGGCAGATCTGGTTCTTCTTTTATTCTCCTGCTGAGCTGGCTGCCTTCACTGAGATGCTGCAGTGGAAGTGGAGGCAGAAGAATGCTGTAATATGCTACACTAGATAGATTCTGTACCTGAAGAGTTCAAGCTGACCTAATGATTTCAGCAGAAATAAAAAAAATACTCAATCACCAGCAATGAATTGCATCGGCAGGGTAGTAGTAACAACTTTACTAATCAGCAAAGCTTAAAGGATTTAGCAGAATTTAAATTTATACCTGCTGACAGGGGCATACCTAAGGGCTCAGGGGCCCGGGTGCAAAAGTGCAGCTCGCCCCCCCACCCCGGGCCTCCACCCCACACTCCCCCATACCCATACCTAGATCGTGCTGCATACATGATCTGCCCCTTGCCGTAATCTTTCCAAACATGACGTATTTCCTGAACATAAAAATTTGTTTGTAGCCCCGCAGGCCACTCTCACACACACCGTTTTTTACCGCTGTTAGCGCGGCGTCCCAAGCGCTGTACTAACCGTGGTACAACACTCCCATAGATTTTAATGAGCTTGCTCAAATCTGCGCTCAGTGTTTCTAACGCTGTGATTTTCGAGAGCTGTCTGTTCTGTTTTTGCATTTTCGTGGTTTTTAACACATCTCCTCACCCATCATAATGATGGGGTGCATTAAAAAGCAATGTCAAACGCTGTAACCTGTGTTCGAAAACGCTGCTCGAAATTCTGGTAAAAATGCCACAATTTCAAGCTGCGTTTTCTGAACACGTGTGTAAGAGCGGCCTTAGGGTGGTTCATGTTTTTGTTGTATTTTAGAACCACCATAAAGAAAAACACATAAGAAACCTGCATGCAGTATTTAAAGACCAAGTACGTTATTAAGGAGCTGCAGACACAATTAATAACCGCATGCGGTTTTGATGCGTTTTTTTAATTGTGTGTAAAGGGTGCAAAAAAATACAGTAAATAGATAGGAGATAGATTGATTGATAGATAGATAGATAGATAGATAGATAGGAGATAGAAGGATATGAGATAGATAGATAGTAGATAGATAGATAGTAGATAGATAGGAGATAGATAGGAGATAGGTAGATAGATACATAGATAGGAGAGAGATAGATAGATAGATAGATAGATAGGGGATAGATAGATAGATGAAGGAGGGAGACAAACAGACAGACAGATACACATACATATATACACTTGCCCCAGGGCCCGTTCCACTTCTCCATGTGACAGCAGCAGGAGAGGCAAACTCAGAAGCTTCCCATTCAGCAGGAAGCAGGGGGCAGCACATGATGACTGTGCCCTGCCGTTCCATGTGACTTCCTCCCTCCTCCCCTGCCAACCCATGTGACTTCCTCCCTCCTCCCCTGCTGGCCCATGTAAGTTCCTCCCTGCTCTTCCTCTCAGGTTGGCCGTTCTGGCTGCCGCATGATGGGAATCTTGCTGCAGACAGAATGCGCAGCCATTAATGCACTGAATGTGCAGATAGGTATGGCGGAGGGCGGCCTCGGGGCCCCCTGAGCGCAGGGGCCGGGTCGTCATGGCAACCCCTGACGCTACGCCTATGCCTACTGAGTCATACCAGCCACTTCTGGTTTCATTTCAAGTCACATGGTATTGCAGACCTCCGGTGTTAGTGACGTCATAGGTGAGGGATGGGCTGTGAGCTCATAACAATAATTAAGCAAGTGTTTCTTGCTATTACTACATTGCTTAAGGTGCTGGTAAGGTATTTAAAATCCTGGATAGCCCTTGTGTTGTCCGATAATTACATATTACATTCCTCTCTTAGATTATGCAACACAGAAAAACCTTTTAATTGGAATTGTTAAAAACATGCTCCTGTGTCTAGATATTGCTGCTACATAATTCTTATGGTACCCCCTGCTGTTCTTTTGATTTCCTCTTAAAGTGTCCACTTAAAAGAGCTGTGCCATGTTATGACGCTATCCTCTATCCACAAGATAGGGAATGACTTTATGAGCAAGGACGGTTGGCTGCTGGGACCTCCAACGATCCCGAGAATGAGGGTCTAGTTGGTCCCTGAGTGAATGCAGTGGAGGTTGCACAGGTGCACCACTGCTCCACTCTCTTTAATAATAGCTCCATAGATTATCAAATTCAAGTGCTTTGGCAGCCTCTGACACTGTCACATTGTAGTGAATGGAGCAGAATCATGCCTACGTGACCTCCACTCTATTCATTCAGGGACCGACCGGACCTTCATTCTTCGGATTGGCAGAAGTGGATGGAGCAGCATTCCTGCACAACCTCCACTCTATTCATTCATGGATCGACCGGACCCTATTCTTGAGATCAATGGGATTGGATGGAGTGGCAGCGCGCCAGAACAACCTCCACTCTATTCATTTATGGACCAATCAGATGCCCATTCTTGGGATTAGTAGGAGTCTCTGTGGATCGGTGATAACTTAATAATTTGGCACGATCCCATTAATGTGTCCATTGCTGGTGGTCACACATGCTAAGTAGTTGACTTCCACCACCATTCTTCTACATGGGCAGCACAGTGATTCCTGCAGGCCAGCCAATAAGAATCAGATCGCTAAAAGTAGCTTCTTCTCATGATCACTGGATGTACCTATGAGGTGAAACTTCTGAGAAGAAATCAAAAGAATACCAGAAGGCACCATAACAAACATATAACAACAATATCTAGACACAGAATTTTTTAAAATGGTAACTATGCTGGTCTATACAGGGGCCTAAAGTTCCAGTGTAGTCACTGACTGGCCAGAGTTCCTGTTTTATTTAGGACTTCCTAATGGCCAATAAAAATGTGCTGTCATTTATTTATCTTAACATTTTCTGCAGTTCACTTTCTTAAAATTATTAAGGAGAGATTTTGGCTGTCTTGACTCTGCTACAATCCTATTGGGGATTTAATTATTAATTATAGCATATTCACGTACAGTGCCGGTGGCAGCCCTATAGAATATCACAAAGCCCTATTCTAAATCTATTGAAACTCTGTGTCAAAAAATAATATTTGTGGGAGTATAGGAACTGGGACCACATTGATTTTATGTATATAGGGGTCTCAGCTTTTAACATAGAGCCTCAATTCTTCAACATACATAGTCCTTGCACCAGTAAGGACCTTTCACAACAACAACATTACGGAATATGCCGTCCCTGAAATCCGCACCAAAATCCATACATTAGCAGTGTGGATTTTTGGGCTAAATATTCCACAAGAGGGCGTATTCCACAACGCTGTTTCAGAATATTCCGTCCTGTGTCAAATGCCCCTTAAGATTAATAGTTTTCCCTGCTTGTCCATTTAATAGTATGAAATACCCTTTGCTTTATGTTTTCTATAAAGCGTGTATGTCTACATTAACCTTTTTTTTTGTTTAAACCATAATTCTCTAGTAATTTTGGTTTTGAAAAACTTTTATCATTTCTGTAATGTTGTACAGCCTGCCACTTAAAAAAACTGTGTGCTGTGCATAGGGAGGAAACAGTACTACAGAAGGAAATGACTGCTGTTAATATGAGTTGTTGATTTGTTCTTTGTAAAGTCTTCCATACAGAGCTCTGCTGAATCATGGCTTCTGTATATCTGTACATCCTGACAGCAGCGGTGAGGAGGAGCCTCTGAGCCGACAGGTAGTGACACGGTTAACTTTGTAGCTGGTGTGCTGAAGGCTTAGAACTGTATGATTCTGTTGTGTTTTTATATACACTTTTTACATTTATACACTATCTATACTATGGGAAATATTTTTAGTTCTATCTCATATCTCACAATATATCTACTATTTATCTGTCCATCTTTTCTCCTCTCTCTCATACCCATCTCAGATTTTCCAATTTCCTCTCTATTTTGGCTCTAGAAGGGGGTCCAGAGGGGACATAAGGACAGGAATCGCCTACATGAGTCAATCCCATTTAATAAATGTTTTCTCTCATCCTCCCGCAGTCACCATGCTGCAGTCTTAACAATCTCTTTTATTTGTGCCTCTGCCCCCGATTAAAGATAATATTAAAAGCTCCACGCTGCAACTTCATTACGGTTAATAAACTTTGCCTCTATTGTGACATATACAATATAATACAAGGATTTCTATTAGCTTTTGTTTGGCTTTTATATAAGAATAAAGGACAATATTTCGCTGCACAGAAATATAATAACTGCTGCATTTATACATCAGTTATGAATCACGTCCTCTTCAGATAACCATGTTGAAAAGCAGACTAACTAGCATATGGCTTTTTAAAAGGGAAGAATAGTGAAGTGCAGTAAAGAACACTGTTCATGTCGACATGGAGAGACAGCTTCATGATGACTAGTTCTCTAATGCATCAACAATAAAATACGAAGCAAACAAACCCAGTATATAGTCTGATCCTACAGTCAAGGGAAAGTACAATAGGGCCACAACTCAAAAATAGCAGGCTCATATCCACTTGGGTTAAATTGTAGTGTAATACCATATGCCAGAGGCAATAAACCTTAAAGTAGCACCTTAAAATATAACTTTTATTCCTATATACTAAAAAAGATCACACTATATAAATTGTAAAATTCCTTGTCAACCACTGTTGACAGTACAAACAGGGTGCGGCAAACATTTGTCTGCATGTGTCTGAAGATTGATAAGGACAAGTATAAAGAACCAAAACTGCCCTCCCTATAAAGTACAAGGCTGAATATAATTAGTCAGGCCCATTGGTGAAAACTGTATGGCTAGTTATGGACTTAAAGGGGTTGTCCCGCGCCGAAACGGGTTTTTGTTTTTTTTCAATAGCCCCCCCGTTTGGCGCGAGACAAACCCGATGCAGGGATAAAAAAAAACAAAAACGGGTAGTACTTACCCGAATCCCTGCGCTCCGGTGACTTCTTACTTACCTTGTGAAGATGGCCGCCGGGATCTTCACCCTCGGTGGACCGCAGGTCTTCTGTGCGGTCCATTGCCGATTCCAGCCTCCTGATTGGCTGGAATCGGCACACGTGACGGGGCGGAGCTACGAGGAGCCGCTCTCTGGCACGAGCGGCCCCATTCAGAAGGGAGAAGACCGGACTGCGCAAGCGCGTCTAATCGGGCGATTAGACGCTGAAGATTAGACGGCACCATGGAGACGGGGACGCTAGCAACGGAACAGGTAAGTGAATAACTTCTGTATGGCTCATAATTAATGCACAATGTACATTACAAAGTGCATTAATATGGCCATACAGAAGTGTATAACCCCACTTTGTTTCGCAGGACAACCCCTTTAACTATAAGCCAGAACTTCCTCCTCAGTTAAGGCCCATTTAGACACAACGCTTATCGTTCAAAATTCGCTCAAAAGCCGTCTTTTGAGCAATAATCGTTGTGTGTAACGGCACTTACATCGTGGAGTTTTCGTTATCCCAACGCTCATCGTCATCTTTCAGCTTGCTGAAAGACGACAATGATCCTTATCAGGGATTAACAGCGGGATACAGCTGATACTCTTGTTTCAGCTGCATCCCGCTCCCTGATAACAGGCTGGGTATGAAGAACAGAGCGGTCCAGCTCTGTTCTCCATACCCGGCACGGAGCACTCGACTGTATAACAGCCGGGCGACTCTGTGCAGAAAACACCCCACTTGTCTTCTGCATACTCCACTCCAAGCGCTCGGCTGTATACCCACCATCAGGGCAGGAGGCTACACCAACCTCTATCTAATTTAGCCTAAAAGAAAATTGCTCTCCATTCAGCGCTTTTATTTAGTATAGACAGTTAGTTAACTGAGTCAAGACTATTTGACCAAGGGTTCAGTTAGCTACACTGGCAAGTCTGCTGACTTTTCTGCAGATCTAGACTCAAGTTTAGGGGTATTGTTTCCTCCGATGCTTGCTGAGTCTAGATAGTCAGTAAACTGGGTCAAAAACATTTGACCGAAGGTTTAGTGAGTTAAACTAGCAAACCTGCTGACCTCCTTGCAGATCTAGATTTAATTTGAGGGGTATTGTTTCCCTAATCTTTATTTATTTTTTTCTCTAAGCACTGAGACACTGGTCTATATAACAGGAGAATGGTGCTATAGAATAATAACCCATCTCTACATCACCGATATCATCAAATCGGATAGACCAATGATAGCTGCTAAGAGGCGGTGTATAAATATTAAATTGACACCTGCCAATTAGGAGAGCTGATGTTAGAATTATTTGGGACTCCTACAAAATCTACCCTGAGCCCCCCCCCCCCCAAATAATTCTTTCGCATCTACTAACAATCAAGATATATTAACAATTATTCTCTTGCATAAATAACTAACTACCGAGATATATCTACTTTGATTCATATATTTGTCAACTTTCCATACTAATGGACATATGTATTCTAAAGAATTGACCACCCAGTTCTTGAAAAGTCGTGGGTCCGACTGAAATGCATTGAACCAGAATAAATTAACCTAAACAAATAGAAGCAGAACCATCCATTTTAAATCAATCATTAAATATCTCGATTTAGCCAGTGATTACATCAACTCACTAAGGTCTAGAATTTTTTGTTTTCTTAGGCTAATCACATATGAATATTAGAAGCTGTTTGGTCAAGTCTATCAACCAAACCAATGAATGAAAGTACTAAACTGGGACAATATCCTATACTGAGGGGTGATTCTAACATATCACACTATAATATCTCAGGTATATGGGAGATACAATCAGGGAGATTGGCGACGTCCTATCCCTCCATGTCTATATTGTCCCTCTAATCGGAAGTTCCTATGGCACGAGAATCGCGTAGCCATATCTGAGACGTATAAACTGAGTCTAAATTTAAACTTCCTTTGTGTGGTAACACCGTGATCTCTATTAGCACGTGTGTTCTGTTCTTCATTGTTGTTTTGTTTTTGTCTTATCTTTTTCATCAGTTGATGAGTGTCTTGAGCCCAATGTGTGTTTTTTTAATGTAATAGGAATAAAATATTATATTTTTAAGGGATCTTCTGTGATTTGGGCGTTCTTCTGAATACTCCACTCCGAGAGCGCGGCTGTATAACAGCCTGGCGCTCGAAGCGGGGAACAGCTGGATGCACAAGACAAGCTGGGCTGTATAACAGCCAGGTGCTCGGAGCGGGGGAACAGCTGTATGCAGAAGACAAGCGGGGACACCCAGCTTGTCTTCTGCATCCTCCGCTGGCAGCGCTCATCTTGAGTGATCATCTTGCGCTGTAAATGACACGATGATCGCTCAAAAGTCACTTGAGCAACGTCTTTTAACCCCTTGAGTGGCAGGTTTCCTACCACCCTGTCGTGCCCACCAGGGCAGGTTTTTTAAAATGGTCTAATCATTGAATTTCAACTAGTTTTGCAGTTGCGTCTCAAGAGCCATAACTTTTTCATTTTTCCATTGACATGGCCATATAAGGGCTTGTTTTTTGCGGGACAAGTTGTGATTTTTTTAAACAGGGGGGAGGAAAAAAAGAAATGGGGAAAAAAGAAAAAAGGGGCCATGTCATTAAGGGGTTAAATAATGTATTAACTTCCTTCTCTGGGTCATTACGATGCACATGGATACCACATGTGTGATTGTATTTTTGATTTTTTACAAAGTAAAGGGAGACAAGTGTTTTTTTAATTTTTTTTATTTTTTTACTTTTTTTTAAAAAAAAAAATTTTTTTTTTTAATTTTTTTTTTGTCCCTTTAGGGGACTTCCACAGGGACCCATCAGGACCCCTGATCACATTCCGGGGGTCCGATGGTGACAGCCCTTTACATGCTGCAGTGACAACCCTTTACATGCTGCAGTCACATAGACTGCAGCATGTAAGGGGTTAACACAGCAGAGATCGGAGGTTTTCTCTGATCTCTGCTGTAAGAGCTAGTACTTAGCTGTCCTCTGACAGCTAACAACCAGCTCTCCCTGCCGCAGAGACCATCGGCTTGCTTCTGACAAGCCGATGGTCTCTATGGCAACTTGTAAACAAAGCAGGACATTGCCGACATGTCAGCAATATCTTCTGCTGGTTTTTCAAAGCCCTTGCACTGCTCTGTGTGGGTCTGTGCAGGCAGAGCACACTGTCACAGCTTGTGGCATTGTGCTCTGCAGCTCCTATAGTGATACATAGCCCGGAAATCTTCCGGGCTATGTTGCTATGAGCAGTGGAGCTCGTCCTGGAAAATTTCCGGGCGTGCCACTCAAGGGGTTAAGTGATTATCGCTGAGTCTAAATGGGCCTTAAGTTATACTGACCCAAGTCACCAATGAGTCCCTATTGTGGACACAAGAAAGTAGCCAAGTGTCTACAATTTCATTTGCTTACTGAGTGGGAGATATGGGTCCCCCCTCACATAGTAATTGAGCAGATGAGGTGCTTTATGAGTGTTTATGAGTCGGAGTTTTAAAGCTGCAGTGTGGCTGTTGTAATTATCAATTGGGGAGTTCCTCATGAGACTCTGGTGACACGTCTTCTTTGTAGACCTAAAACGAAATGGAGAAAAGACTGCTTCATATGGATAGGCAAGTGCTGAAAATGCTGTCAGCCCACAGCAATAAAGGAAAATGTTTTTTTGGTGGGACAAGGTTGTTGTCCCCTACTGGAGGTTTTCTTTAAATTATGAACATCCATACTATAGCAGTGTGGATGATGTGCCACTGCTATGGGCTACAGCGAAGACAGTAATGAGAGGGCATAACATTACAGAGCCTCTAAGAACAAGGAAGCTATGTGTCGCTTTCAAGGGTTGCAAAGCACTGTTTTGGAAGCCCAGTGCCCGTACGTACAACAACCTGTGCAACAATCTAGGCAGATCTCTTCTGGATACTTTCACAAAGATTAAAGCAGTCTGGTTGGTTCAAAGGGACCAAAACAAGTTTTTTAGTGAGGCTAATAAACCAGGCGTTCTACCGTCATGACATAGTGCAGGCCACCGAGTAGAGGATTTGTGAGAGGGAAAAGTTTGAAGCCACCATTATTATTTAAACTCCCATTGGACCCCTGGCTGTATCATACACAACTGACATATCAAATAACAGACTCGAAGACCAATAATAACAAGACTTTAGTAGTGATATTTGCAGATGATGTTTTGCTGATAGTGATAGACCCAAAAAAACACATTGACACAATTAAGGCAGTTTATATGAACCCATGGTAGATAATGAGGATATCAAGTCAATGTAGAAAAAATGGAGGCCTTGCTGTGGCAAGGCCACCATTGGCCTAGTTGTATGTCCCTATTCCCATTTCAATGGAGAAAGATCATAATTGCATATCTAGACATTAAAATTACTAAATTCCCTATGAAAATCTATAGAACAAATATAATATCTTATATCAAAGATCTGGAACTAGCCCTACAGAGTTGAAGACATTTACCTTTATCATATGTAGGAAGAATACATTTTTGAAAATGGTAGAATTTCTTCGATTATTGTATATAGAAAAACAAAATCAGCGCCTACTCACTCGTAATCGGTTTTTCAAAAGATTAGTGTGAATACTTATAGTACTCACCTAGGTGCTCGGTATGACCCTCTGCCCAGAGGGTCCACTGGCACCTGTATCCTTGTTCGCTTGTGGAAATTCCTGGGATTCCTTATCCGGTATTAACCGGAGAGCGATCAGCAGGGTAACAGCCCGAAATCAGCTGTTTGCATATACACGTTATAGAAGCCAAGAAAATTTCCCCAGCGCTCGTGGTCTCCCGGGATATCAAAGGACACAATGGTCCATACAATATAATTATATTTTATTAATAGTTGCTACGCGTTTTGGCGGACTAAACCGCCCTCTTCAAGCATAAATTAAACATTTAACAATCGTACATTTATACATTTCATTTGCACTCACATGGATCCGCGAACGCCGCTACCCGGAGCCATCTTGCGGTCAAGTGTGATCATACGTAATGGTCATATGTTCTACATGTCACTTTCAACATCATGTGATCTTTCCCGTTACTACTACCAATATTCATTCATAAAAACCGGCATTTGTTTGCTTTCAATCTGTTTGTTATCGGAACATTGCTTTTTCCTTATAATCTAATTTCTTTCAACTATTTTAGTTTAAAAACATTCTCTACCATCTCTTAACCACTTTTTACTTTAACAACTAAAATCTTATCCATATATAAATATATAAATATGTAGTTTTTTACCTTCACATCAAATCCATTCATAATAAAAATTCTAAATTTATCAATATTTTAACCTCCATTCAAATAATCATTATATAAATATTAATAAAAACATCTATCATTAAATATACATTAAAAAATCATAGTAGAAAATATATAGTAAAAATTATGGCTGATTATTGTATATTTTACATTCCCTTCTGATTTATCTCAGACCAAGAAATGAGAAAAAAATGAATTTTCTGTTTCGCTCTTTCATTTGGAAGGTAGGATACCAATGAGTACTCTTTAGGATACTCCAGCAAAGCAAATGGAGGTTTGAATCTGTCTAATGTTAGAGCATATATATTTTGGTACACTGTTGGAAGCGGTGGTGGACTGTTGGAAGCGGTGGTGGGCTGTATTCATGGATCCCGCTCAGGATCAGATATTTTTACCACGGATCTCGCTCTCCGTTTTCTTACTGTTAACATACAGAGAAATACCTGAACATTGTAAATCCACGAATGATTAAAGTGCAGAGAGTTTGGAAAAAATGCGACAACTTAAAAACTTGAATACTAATTACTGTGTACAATTGACTCTGATGGGTAGTCTACATTTTCAACAGGGCTCACCGAATAAAGAATTTAGAGGTTGGGTGCAGGGTGGTCTGAGAACAGTGAGGCAACTGTTGAATGTGAAAACACAGAAAATGTTTTTATTTTCAGTACTTTAAGAGAACTATCCAAAATACAGATCACCTTTTTCCCCTATTTTCAAGCCCATTGTTACATATCCCATGTTTTTCTCCACTTTTCAGAAGCAGAATGGGATCCACTTTTTAGACAGGAACATCCTCCAACATTTAAGGTACACCCCATAAGATATTGTAGATTTATACATGTGCCCCTTGATTATAACATTAATCCAATTGCCTTGTCCAGATAGTCATGGGACATCCTGTAAATGCTGATATCCTGAATCCTGCTTCAAATACACAACCCACAGCAGCGTTCAAGAAGGTGACTCACATTCTAGACAACTTTACAGCCACAATGATGTCACACCTACTCAGGCTGGATCCAAAGCCTGCTCCACTCACTAACTAGTCCATACATAGAGAGGCCAGCATCCACGGCACGGGGATAAATAAAAGAGAACTTTATTCCATCACAGTTCCAATATCATATACAGCAACATGGACACCACAGTGAAGAGTAGCGGCGACATTTCGATCCGGTAAGGATCTTTCTCAAGCCCAACTCCTCTACCCACTCACATGGTATAAATACACATGACAATTAAAAATTTAAACTTAATTACCACCCGGGTCAGCATCATCGGTCTGCGACCTGTGATGACAGCGCTGCTTTTCTATGTATGGATTAGTTGCTGATATCCTGAATGTTGAAGGTTCTCAATGGTAGTTATAAATACTTACCTTCCAGTCAATATATGGAAAGGAATCTTCAGCTATTTCATTCAGCATTTTTCACCAATTAGGGGCTACTGCATGAGGATCTTCCAGACTTATAATTGCCATTGAGAGAGCAGATTTGTTTCCCAATCTATAGCAATGTCCACAGATAGAGCAGTTTTTATATTTGTTAACAAACATAGTAACATAGTTTGTAAGGCCGATTAAAGACAATATCCATCTAGTTCAGCCTGGTTAACCTCCTTGTTGATCCAGAGGAAGGCAAAAAAAAAACCAAGAGGCAGAAAGAAGCCAATTAGCCCTTTTGGTGGAAAAATTCCTTCCCGACTCCCTAATGGCAGTCAGACTAATCCCTGGATCAACCTCTAATAGTTCCTACCTGTCTGTATACCCGGATCAACAACTCGCTGGTCACCTAAAAATTATATCCTGTAGTATCCTTCCACTCTAGAAAGACATCAAGTCCCCTCTTAAACTCCTCTATGGATTTTGCCATCACCACGTCCTCAGGCAGAGAGTTCCACAGTCTCACTGCTCTTGCAAATCATTTTTACTGTTAATATAATTAAAGAATAGTTTAGGGTTGTTTTTGCTCTTTAGCGATCAGTCTTTCTGCCTCCTCCTTCGCAATTTTCATCTTTCGTTTGCATATTTTGTTTTTTTTCCTGTATGATTTTAGTGCTTCTTCGCTGTCTTCTTGCTTTAGTAGTTTAAATGCTTTCTTTTTTTAATTTATTGCCCCCTTACAGCCTTGTCGAGCCACATTGGTTTCCTTTTACTTGAAGTTGTTTTATTTTTAAAGAGTAGGAACTGCTCACATGAGGTGATTAGGATTTTTTTAAACTTTTCCCATTTTTCGTCTGTACTGATATTTTTGAGGATGTTGTTGTCCCAATTACATAGTAACATAGTTTGTAAGGCCGAATGAAGACAATGTCCATCTAGTCCACCCTGTTTATCCTCCTGTGTTGTTGATCCAGAGGAAGGCAAAAAACCCCAAGAGCAAAAGCCAATTAGCCCTTTTGGGGGAAAAATTCCTTCCCGACTCCCTAATGGCAATCAGACTAATCCCTGGATCAACCCCTAATATTTCCTACCTGCTATGTACCCAGATTAACAGTTAACCTAAGATTTATATCCTGTAATATCCTTCCGCTCCAGAAAGACATCAAGTCCCCTTTTAAACTCCTCTATGGATTTTGCCATCACCAGATCCTCAGGCAGAGTTCCACAGTCTAACTGCTCTTACAGTAAAGAACCCCTTTCTGTATTGGTGAGGAAACCTGCTTTCCTCTAGACGTAGCGGATGCCTTCTCGTTACCGTCGCAGTCCTGGGTATAAACAGATCATGTGAGAGATCCTTGTACTGTCCCCTCATGTATTTATACATAGTTATTTGATCACACATTTTCACCCAATCTAAGCTGTCTTATTTTATATATTAACCTGTTATGCGGCACGGTGTCAAATGCTTTAGAGAAGTCCATATATACGAGATCAATAGACTCTCCCAGGTCCAGCATAGAGCTTACTTCATCAGAGAAGCTGATCAGCTTGGTCTGACATGATCGACCCTTCGTGAACCCATGCTGGTGAGGAGTTATTCCGTTGTTCTCCTTGAGGTACTCTTCAATGGCTTCTCTCAGAAACCCCTCGAATATTTTTCCCATTACTGAAGTGAGACTTACCGGCCTGTAGTTACCAGGCTCACTTTTGGTCCCCTTTTTGTAAATTGGAACCACGTTGGCAATGCGCCAATCCAATGGTACAACCCTGGTCATGATAGTATCCACAAATATTAGATATAGCAGCCTAGCTATCACATCACTTAGCTCCTTTAGTACCCTTGGGTGTATTCCATCTGGGCCTGGCAATTTATCGATTTTAATTAGAGCTGAGCGAACGTACTCGGATAAGCACTACTTGTCCGAGTAATGTGCCTTATCCGAGTACCGCTGTGCTCGTTCTGAAAGATTCGGGGCGCTCCGCTGCTGACAGGTGAGTCGCAGCGGGGAGCGGGGCAGAGCGGGCGGGAGAGAAGGAGAGAAAGATCTCCCCTCCGTTCCTCCCGGCTCTCCCCTGCAGCTCCCCGCTCCGCAGCACGTCCCGAATCTTTCAGGACGAGCGGGGAGGTACTCGGATAAAGCACATTACTCGGACGAGTAGTGCTTATCCGAGTACGTTCGCTCATCTCTAATTTTAATCTTCTTTAACTGGTTCCGCACTTCCTTCTGCGTTGGGTATGAGATATTTTGTGAGGGGTTCATTTTATTCCCCTGCATCTCATGTGGCATTTCCTTTTTGTTTGTGAATAAGCTTGAAAAGAAACTATTTAATAGATTTGCCTTTCCCTCCATCATCTTCTATGATTTCTCCTACATTATTTGTTAAAGGGCCAGTGCTCTCAGTGCAAATCCTTTTGCTGTTAATATAGTTAAAAAAAAATTTCGGGTTGTTTTTGCTCTCTTTGGCGATCAGTCTTTCTGCCTCCTCCTTAGCAATTTTGATCTTATCTTTACATATTTTGTTTTTTTCCCTGTACGATTTTAGTACTTCCTCGCTGCCTTCTTGCTTTAGTAGTTTGAACGCTTTCTTTTTTTCATTTATTGTCCCTATTACCGTCCTGTCGAGCCACATTGGTTTCCTTTTACTTAAAGTTCTTTTATTTTTAAAAGGAATGAACTGCTCACATGAGGTGATTAGGATCCTTTTAAACTTTTCCCATTTGTCCTTTGTACTGATATTTTTGAGGGTGTTGTCCCAATTAATGTTACGGATAGTAGTTCTAAGCTGATCAAATTTTGCTTTACTAAAGTTTAGTTTATTTGTCGCTCCCTGATAAGGCTTCTTATTGAATAACAGCTGGAAGTTGATTATATTGTGGTCGCTGTTCCCCAAGTGCCCCTCAACCTGTACCCCCTTTATTCGGTCCGGTTTCTTAGTTAGTACTAAGTCCAAAGTGGCCCTCCCTCTAGTTGGTTCCCGCACAAGTTGGATAAGTTAGTTATCTTTAATGGTTCTCAGGAACTTATCACCCTTGTGAGATTAGCAGGTTTCGTTTTCCCATATTATATCCGGATAATTAAAGTCCCCCATCATAATTACTTTGTTGCGGTTTGACACCTCTTCTATCTGCCTTAATAGTAAGGTTTCAGTTTCTTCTGTTGCTTTTTGTGGTCTATAGAAAACCCCTATCAGGATTTTGTTATTTTTTCCTCCCTGTATTTCTACCCACAGAGATTCCACATGTTCCTCTCCTACTCCTATATCTTCCCATAGCCTTGGCATTAAGTAGGATTTAACGTACAGACATACCCCTCCCCCTTTCTGGTTTCCACGGTATCTTCTGAAGAGAGTGTAACCCTGTAAAATCACCGCCAAAACGCACTTATCATCAAGTCATGTTTCCGTTATTCCCAAATCCCTCCTTCATACAACAACTTTGGAGCCACTTGTTTACCTCCCTAAGATCCTGCTGCCTTTCTAGTGTGGCTTTAGGTGCAGGCAGTATTTTCGAGAAAACTACCCTGGAGGTCCTTGCCCTAAGCTTGGCCCCTAAGTCCCTGAAATCATTTTTGAGGGCCCTCCATTGACCTCTAATTTGTTCATTGGTGCCAATGTGAACATGACCGCTGGATCCTCATCAGCTTATCTGTGAATCTGATCCGGAAGATAAAAAGACCGATATTTTTACAGCTTTTGCTTGAACATTTCCATTGAAGGAGAACTCACCACCTCCTATGGTAACCTATTGATCACCCTCACTGTCAGTAAGTTTTTTCTAATATCCAATTTGTGTCTCCTCCCTTTTAGATTCCTCTCATTGCTTCTAGTTTTTCCTTCTGCAGATTATCTGCACTGTGACAGCCCTTCAAATATTTGTAGACAGCTATTAAGTCTCCTCTCAGTTCTCTTTTTTGCAAGTTAAACATTCCCAGATCCTTTAACCATTCCTCATAGGACATGATTTGCAGACCGCTCACCATCTTGGTAACTCTTTTCTGAACTTGCTCCAGTTTGTCTATTTTTTTTTAAGTGGGGTGCCCAGAACTGGATAGCTTTGTGTTGTTGGCAAATTTAATCACTTTCCCATCAGTTCCCCTTCTCCAGATCATTTATAAAAATGTTGAACCACACTGGGCCTAGGACAGAGCCTTGTGGTACCCCACTTGATTCCTTCTTCTGCTTGGATGTGCAGCCATTTATGACGACTCTTTGAGTAAGATCACCCAGACAGTTGTGTATCCACCTAACAATTGCCATGTCAATCCCATATTTGGTCATTTTTTCAATATGTATGGTATGACATACTTTGTTAAATGCTTTACTAAACTCAAGATATACTATATCCAGCAAAGAGAAGCAGAGTTGCAGACAGCACAACCTTAACCCAATAAGGGATGAACTGGTAACTTGCAATCGCCACAAGGAAATTGATCCAAATACTATATCCACCGCATTTCCCTGATTAACGAAGTTGGTGATTCTGCATGGAAGGAAATTAGATTTGTCTGGCATGACTTATTACAAACCCATGCTGGCTCTGGTTAATCACTCCAGTTTTATCCAAGTTGCAAACTTGCATACTTGCTGTTTAATAATTTGTTCAAAGATCTTTCCTGGTATAGTCAGGCTCACAGGCCTGTAGTTTCCTGGATCCACCTTCCCTCTTTTGAAAATAGGACATTTGCCCTTTTTTAATCTTACAGGACTTCTTCTGCTCTCCAGAAATTTTCAAAGATTATGGCGAGTGGTTCAGCAATTACCTTTGCTGCTTCCTTTAGTATCCTAGGATGTAATTCATCTGGACCTTGAGACTTGAATTAATTTATGTTAGCTAAGTGTTTCCTCACCACTTCTCTGCTTATAGATAGTCTGCATTCTTTTATTCCCCCAATAGCACAGGGAAGATCAATTGATCTTCCATCTACTTTCTGAGAGAAAACAAATACAAAATAGGAATTTAACATCATTACCATCTTTTAACATCTTAACATCATTCTTAACTAATTCAACATTTTCATCTTGTAAGCATCCAAAAGCATCCTTGACTTTTCTTTTGCTTTTGACATACCCCCAAAATCCTTTTTATTGCTTTTGGCCTCTGTTGAAAGTCTCAATTCATTGTTAGCTTTAGCTTTTCTGACACTTGCCCTACAGTTTCTGCAGATCGCATTATATTCTTCTTTAGATATTCCTCACTCTTTCTATTTGATAAGCAAATTTTTCTTTAACATATGTGCAAGTTCTGTGTTCATCCACCC
The DNA here is from genome assembly GCF_035609145.1 of Eleutherodactylus coqui. Taxonomy (NCBI): domain Eukaryota; kingdom Metazoa; phylum Chordata; class Amphibia; order Anura; family Eleutherodactylidae; genus Eleutherodactylus; species Eleutherodactylus coqui. Next base: position 119,723,327 of record NC_089849.1, read on the forward strand.
TGGTCTCTTTAAATGTTTTCCATTCTTCCTTCTTTTATGGATTTTAACGATTATGCTTAGAAAATCTCATGTTGGAATATTTCCCAACCTTCTTGGACATTTCTAACCTTAAGAACATTTAGCCATTGGATTCTTCCTACCCACTTTTTGAATTCATTGAAATCTGTCTTTCTGAAATCCAACCTTGAGGTCTGAGTTTTCTCAGGTCTTCCTCCCCTTTTTATCCAAAATTCAAGGATAGCATGATCACTGCCTCCTAAGATCCCAGCCACCCTTATTTCTTTAACCATTTTCTCCCTGTTGGTAAGAATTAGGTCCAAGATAGCAGATCCCCTTGTTTTCTCGTCTACCTTTTGGAAGATAAAGTTGTCAGCAAGAGCGGATAAGAATTTGTTGGATCCATTACTTTTACTTGAGAGATTCCAAACAAATGTCTGCATAGTTAAAATCTCCCATGATCACTATGTCATGCTTTTTTGAAAGCATGGCCATCTGATGTAGAAAGAGTTCATCAATATCTTCTGCTTGTCCAGGTGGCCTATAGTAAATGCCTATAATGGTGTCCTTTCTGTTGTCCTCTCCCTGTATTCTTACCCAAACAGTTTCTACAGAACTCCCATGCTCTGAAGCTTGAATCTCCTCAGAGTTGAATGTTTTTCTCACATACAACGCAATACCTCCTCTCCCTTTTTTTTGGTCTGTTTCTTATAAATAAGTTGTATTCTTCAAGCCTTGTGTTCCAATCATGTGTATCATTCCACCAAGTTTCAGTGATGCCTATGACATCATATTTCTCTTCCTGTGGTAGGAGCTCCAATTCTCCTTGCTTGTTTCCCATGCTCTGTGCATTTGTATAAAAACATTTTAGTTTGTGATCGGTGTCTCTTGCTCCTCTACTTGCCTTTTGAATTTTTTGTCTTTGTTCTTTCTTTCTACTTCTTAATAGCAAGGTTCTCAAATGTATTAATTAGCTGTATACTTTTACCTGGCTTTTCACTTCCCTTCACTTCCCATTGATTGCTTCAGTTAAATGTACAATCCATTATTACCCCCAAGTCTTTTTCCATATCACATTTCCCTATCAGGACCCCATTTAATGTATATTGGTGACATATATTTCTCCTGCGCATGTGCATAACCTTGCATTTATCAATATTGAACTTAATTAGCCATTTTTCTGCCCAAGCCTCTAGTTTATCTAGGTCCTTTTGTAGCCGTACATTGTCTTTCATTGTATTAATTGTCTGGCATAATTTTGTATCATCTGCAAATATTAGTATTTTACTGTGCAACCCCTCTATCAGGTCGTTGATAAATATTTTGAACAGAGTGGGGCCTAATACTTACCTTTGTGGCACCCCACTAGCAATGGTGGCCCAATTGAAGTTTGAACCATTTATTACCACCCTCTGCTTTCTATCTTTGAGACAGTTCCTTACCCAGATACACATGTTTTCTCCCAGACCGAGCTGCCTCATTTTATATTTCAGCCTACTATGCGGCACAGTGTCATATGCTTTAGAGAAGTCCAGATATATGAGATGAATAGACTCTCGCTGGTCAAGCCTAGAACTTACTTTATCGTAGAAGCTGATCAGATTGGCCTGTTATGATCGACCCCTCATGAAGCCATGCTAATGAGGAGTAATGTTGTTGTTTTCATTAAGGTATTCTAGGATGGCGTCTCTCAGAAACCCCTCGAATATTTTTCCAACTATTGAAGTGAGACTTACCAGTCTGTAGTTACCAGGGTCTCTTTTAGACCCCTTTTTGTATATTGGAACCACATTGGCAATGTGCCAATCCAGCAGTACAAACCTGGTCTCAATGGTGTCCATAAATATAAGAAATAGCGGTCTAGCTATCACCTCACTTAGTTCCCTTAGAACCCTTGGGTGTCTTTCATCCGGGCCCGGCGATTTATTGATTTTGATCCTCTCTATTTAGAAGGGGGTTCGTTTTATTCCCCTGCATCTCATGTGGCATTTAAGTTTCATTTCTGAATACACTAGAAAAAAAACTATTTGGAGCTGGAGGTCTCCCGCATTGCAAGATATGTTTGACTTTGTTGAGTGAAGCTTCTCACCGAGTCAGGCAGATCCTATGAAGCAAGGGAAATAAACACCATTTAACTACATTATGCCTATTGTGTTTGGAATACAATTCACAGGTCTCCGCAACTTAGTGTTACCGCCACCACGCTTTAGAACAGTTGAATTCATGAAAAAATGGGATGAAATAGCAACCGAGTCCTCTTTAAAGATGATACAGTTGCTACTAGAGGAGGAGAAGATAACTCTGGAAAAAGATCAAAAATCCTTAGAGGAACAAATTAATCTAACTAAAAAATTCTCTTTAGACCTAGAGTTCGCTGTGAAAGAAAAGATACTACAAGACCAGATTGAAAAATATACCCAATACATAAAAGAACGTAAACACAACTCCTTTTTGCGCGACCTCCATGAGGTCCGAGAACAAAAAACCTATCTAACTACGAGACCTATCACAGATACAGAGGCAAGTTCCTCAGATCTTGATCCCTCAGACAGTGAAGGTTCCAGAAAATACAGGAACTATCTATCTCCACGTCAGAATAGAGGAAGCCGCCCATACAGAGGCCGAGGAAGACCAAAGCAGGGCCAGGAAGGTTTCCTCGATCAACCAATCTCTCGTTATTTTTTTAGGGGAAACCGTGATCTATACAACGCATGTTAGGAACTGCCGAGTCCTTACTTCCTTCAGATTCAGAGCTCGCTGATAAGATGCAAATCATTAATCTTTCCAGTTATACACCATCTCAATCTGAGGAGGATGTCCTGGAGAGGGGGATGTCCTTCGTCCCGACGACACGTTACGATCCGTTCGTCTGGACGAAGGACGTCTCCCTCTTTATTAGGAAACTTCGGTGAAGAAAGTTCTTCATACAGAAGGAGAGATTACAAGCCCAAGAATTGGGTCTTACACTGGAAGACCTCGAGGCCCTACATGTTCTTGAATCCCTGGAGAAGGAAGTTCCAGGTGAAGGAACCTTTACGGATTTGAAGCCATCTAGCAAATCCTCCCCACCTACCATCCATTCCCCTGAATTGGATATGTTTGAAATGCTCGTCTTGCGAGACTTGACGACTCTGAAGTGTGATTCCAGGCAACCTCCTAATATGACGAAAAAAGAATTCGCCGCTCTAAACACCCTGAAGAATAATGACAGTCTGATAATTAAGCCTTCAGATAAAGGTGGTAACGTAGTCTTACTGGATGTAAATCAGTATGTTGATATGTGCACAAACATCCTCAACGACAAGGATACCTATGTAATTCTAAGAACGGATCCAACTAATGTATTCCTAACAGAATTAAGATCTCTCCTATCTCAAGCAAAAGATAATAAGTACATCAGTGACTCTGAATTTCAATTTATGTTTAACAAATCACCTAGGACCTTTACATTTTACGCTCTGCCGAAAGTCCACAAAGGGCTGAGCCCTTTAAAAGGGAGACCTATCATTTCCAGAATAGGGAACCTCCCCCAAAATTCCAGTCTCTATATAGACAAAATATTAAGACCAATCATGTCCGCTTTACCGTCCTATGCAAGAGACACTATGGACCTACTTCGGCAGATCCAGAACATCCATGTTGCACCAGGGACCTTTATCGCTACCCTCGACGTGGAAGCTCTATATAGTTCTATACCGCATCATAGGGGCTTAGAGGCAGTACAATATTTTCTCTCTCAAAGAGAGTCACACTTGATGGGCCACAACACCTTTGTGATCTCGCTTCTTGAATTCGTTCTCATGCACAATTTTTTCATTTTTGATCGCAAGTACTTCCACCAGGTCAGGGGTACTGCAATGGGGATGCCATGTGCCCCATCGTATGCCAATCTGTACCTGGGCTGGTGGGAGGAAAGGATCGTTTTTTCAGAAGAAAATTTCAGCTGGTCTCAGTTTATATTATTTTGGGCATGTTATATCGATGATATTTTGATTTTTTGGACCGGCAATAAAATTCAGTTCGAAGAGTTTGTTCAATATTTAAACTCAAATGAACGGAGTCTAAAATTTACATCCACAATTGACGACACCTCACTTGAATTCCTTGATGTGACAATAAGTCTAGAACAAGATGGTTCTATCTCAACCAACCTGTATCGAAAACCAACAGCTACAAACAATCTCCTGCGCTGGGACAGTTTCCATCCTTTTTGTCTAAAAAAAGGAATCCCAAAGGGTCAATACCTATGGGTAAGAAGAAATTGCTCAAACATCATATCCTTTGACAATGAGAGCAAGAAACTTCATTAAAAATTCCAACAAAGGAAATACCCTCTGGAGATCCTAGACCAGTCGTATCACCATGCCAGACAAGAAGAACGCGAAACTCTATTGATACCACGAAAACACGAGGAGTCTACCAGCGCAAGAATTATTGGTACATACGACACAGCAAACAAGGAAATCAGAACCATTCTTGGGAGATATTGGGACATACTGACCAATGACAGAGATCTCAAACAATGGATTCCAGAAATGCCCTCTATAACTTACAGACATGGAATGAATATCAGAGATCACTTGATTAAATCCACTTTGTCCACAAGAAACAGGACAATTGGCTGACTAGGAACATACCGGAAGGAATATTTCCATGCACAAGATGCCTAGCTTGCCCCTTTGTCTTAAAGATGAAACAATTCTCCTCCAGAACCACAGGGAAAAGTTTTCAAACGAAAAACTTTATTAATTGTACCACCAAAAATATTGTTTACTTAATCACTTGCGTATGTCAGAAGCAATAGATAGGAAAGACCATCCGAGAATTTAGGCGGCGAATTCTAGACCATATTGAAAACATTAGGAGGAAGGATAATACACCTGTAGAAATCATGTCTGGGACCACCACGAGGGAAATCCCATCGCTTTAAAGTTCCAAGGTATTGAACTGGTGAGAAGAGATAATAGGGGGGGAGACACTGGTCGCTTACTTCTGCAAAAAGAGGCGGGTTGGATATTCCGGCTGGACACAGCCCAACCCAAAGGCCTAAATGAACAACTCGTCTACAACTGCTTTTTATAACAGCCAGAGGTTGTACCCTATATAGAATAATTCTATAATGAAGTATTGTTCTTTTTCTAACAGGGAGATATTGATCTAATAATTTTCTATTATCCGAACATACTTTTCTATCTTTTCGGTCATTAAAAGTACAGTAGAGTAAGGAGTTACTAAAAATCGAATTCATGATTTAATATGACTCTGGATGTTGTATATTAGGCGACATATACATATGAGCATCAATGCCAGAAGTCTAACCATCTTTATGCTTATTTAATAAGAATAGAACAATAAGGAGTTACTAAAAATTGAATGTATTATCCATCATGACTGTAGACTATGTACACTAGGTGACATATCATATACATGAGCATTAAAGGGGTTGTCTCGCGGCAGCAAGTGGGGTTATACACTTCTGTATGGCCATATTAATGCACTTTGTAATATACAATGTGCATTAAATATGAGCCATACAGAAGTTATTCACTTACCTGCTCCGTTGCTAGCGTCCTCGTCGCCATGGTTCCGTCTAATTTCGGGGTCTTCTTGCTTCTTTAGACGCGCTTGCGCAGATCCGTCTTCTCCCTTCGGCTCCGCTCGGCAGCATCAGCGATTTGGCTCCGCCCCTTGTACGCATCATCGCGTAGCTCCGCCCCGTCACGTGCCGATTCCAGCCAATCAGGAGGCTGGAACCGGCACACATCATGGGGCGAAACAACCCCTTTAACGCCAGGAGTTTCACCATCTTTATTCTCACCTATTTAGTGTTCCCACTAGCATTACAACACGACTCCTGTTGCACCTATATTTATTGTTACATACATTATGTAACACTATAGGGTGTATGGGCTATACTGCTTATCTAAGAATTTAGCCCCTCTGCTTAGGTTTATCAATATGTGTCTACACCTACTACCAGTCACATATTAACTGATGCCCTAGGAGCATCTTTATGTTGCCCATCCAGTAACTGCCACTAGTATCTAATCCATTTTATTGGCAGAAGTATTATGAATATCTCTCCTTACTTTATTAATAAATTGACAAATATATTATCAATACATACTTATACCAAGTGTCAGTCATACATCTAATGATCACTCTGGGAGTACACCCATGCCGCTGAGTCAGTAACTATCATCAGTATGTAATCTAGTCGATTGGCATATTACTATCAAGACACAATCTTACTCTTTTAATAAACTGGAAATTCCTGATACGATCTATCCGAAGCAAACTTCATTAGCCGGAGCTTTCGCCATTATGTCTAGATTGCCCTTATCCAAAATGGCTGCGATATCCTAAGTCACATGACCTTAGAGTCATGTGACTGCTCGGACAGGGGACTTAGCGACGTCATTAGCGTCCTGACGTCATGACACCGATCACGTGGGCCTTCGAGTGATAATCACGCCCACCTCCATCCTGCCCCATTATGCCCCGTCCTTCCATCAAGGCCGGAGGCTATGTCTCTGTATAACATTTTACAATGACACCTATCTACTCTCTGTTCACCAACCTATTAGTCAGAATAGCTTGAATATAGCCTCTGTGGTGACTGCACTATAATGGTGCTGTATATTAATATAATGCAGAGCTGCCACAGAAACTAGAATCATTACCTTAAAGGGGTTGTCCCGCGAAAGCTAGTGGGGGTATACACTTCTGTATGGCCATATTAATGCACTTTGTAATGTACATTGTGCATTAATTATGAGCCATACAGAAGTTATTCACTTACCTGTTCCGTTGCTAGCGTCCTCGTCTCCATGGTGCCGTCTAATCTTCAGCGTCTAATCGCCCGATTAGACGCGCTTGCGCAGTCCTGTCTTCTGTCTTCTGAATGGGGCCGCTCGTGCCAGAGAGCTGCTCCTCGTAGCTCCGCCCCGTCACGTGTGCCGATTCCAGCCAATCAGGAGGCTGGAATCGGCAATGGACCGCACAGAAGACCTGCGGTCCACCGAGGGTGAAGATCCCGGCGGCCATCTTCACAAGGTAAGTAAGAAGTCACCGGAGCGCGGGGATTCGGGTAAGTACTATCTGTTTTGTTTTTTTATCCCTGCATCGGGTTTGTCTCGCGCCGAACGGGGGGGCTATTGAAAAAAAACAAAAAAAACCCGTTTCGGCGCGGGACAACCCCTTTAATCTGGGCTATACCCAAACATCGGAATTTATACTTATCTATTTAAAGTGAACCCTTTTCTGGTCACAGTATATACTGCAACTAGCGAGATTATCTTAATGCAGTATATCCATTTTTTACGGATTTGATATATCCGTTTTGTTCAACATAGTGGTCGTCTAACTTTGGACTAATTACTTAACAAAGCCCATAAAGTGGTGATACTTTAATTAAAAGACCCACTTTTGACATTACAATGGACAACGGGGCTATACATTAATGTAATTCAGAGCGGTCATAGAAACTGGATTTAATACCTTAATCTGGGCTATACCCAAATCTGAATTATACTTACCCATTTAAAGTGAACCTCTTTTGGTCACAATATATACTGTAACTGGCGAGACTATGCCAACATAGTATTTTTTCTTTTACGGATCTGACATATCCGCTTATTTCAGTATAGTGGTTGTCTAATCTTGGACGAATTACTTACCGAGTCCACAAAGTGTTGATATTCCATCTAAAAGATCCATTTTTTGTACCATAGTAGACAAATTATGCACTAGTCTGGACCAGAACCTGTAGTTTCACTTGAGTATGTCCTCAACCCTTTTTATTAACTAGTTCCATACAGTTTTGTAGATTTGTACTGCTGTAACAACCAGGGTGTCCACTACAAACCTGCTCATTATTGTTGGTGACTAGAGAAATGTCGGATCCCACTTGTTGTTCATCATTAAAAGTGGTTTCTATAACATTATATACTATAACAAATAATCTTTAACCGCTTAACAACTGCCCCATTGGGAAACTACGTCCTCAGCAAGTGGGCTTTAATCCTAGAGGACGTAGTTTTATGCGTCCTCTTTGGATTAATGCCCACTTGCCTGAGGACGTGACAGCTCCATGCTGTCGGTGCCCGCAGGTAGCCGACAGCATGGAGCTGTCATCCCAGGATGCGGGCAGTCCCCCCCGGGATTGCGATCGGCGCTATCCATTGGATAGCGCCGATCACAATAAAGTAAATAAAAGTTGTGAAAAAGTCAGATATTCAGCTGCCCTGATGGATCGGATCCATCAGGGCAGCTGAAAATATTCCCCCGGCTTGTCCGCGGTGTCCAACAAAGATCGGGTCCTCCCGGACCCGCCGCCGGCCTTCTTAAAAAAGTTTTAGAAAAGTTAAAAAAGCTTGCGTTTCATCTCCCCCGATGGATCATATCCGTGAGGGAGGATGCAATGACGTACCTAAGGCCTGCGGATTTATCCGCGGACCTTACCCCAGCTTCTGTGCACGCGCCCATCGCCACAATGGCAGGCACATGCGCAAAAGCCGTGGATTGCCAGGATAATTTAAAATCTCCCTGCTCCTGGCTACAAAACGTAGCTGAGAGCCTGGAGATTTTACGGGGGGCGGCCGCGGTGAGCGGTTCCTGATCACGTGTTCGCCGTTATCCAATGGATAATGGCGATCACATAAAAGTAAAAAAAAGGTGAAGGTTCATCTCCCCTCCCCGATGCGATCAGTGAGAGGAGATGAAACTTTTTACCGGAGGCCTCCGTATTCGCACCCCGACGCGATCTTCCTCCGTGAACTTTCCCCGAACTTTCCTCCGTGATTCTGCACATGCGACCGCCGGCAAAACACCAGACACATGCGCAGGAGTCGGGGAGCCCAGGAAATTTAACCTCTCCTTGCTCCATATGACCAACGGTCGCCGAGAGCCTGGAGCAGTGACGGGTGGCCTCGTTGAGCGGTCCCCGGTCACGTGAAAAAAAGGTAGCGATCTACCTTTGGCTGGTCTCACATGACCGGATAGGAATTACGGATTCCGCATGCGTCTGATCCGCGGTAATACGCAGATCAATCGCATTGGATTACACAATTCCGCTCACATTAGCGGGTCGGAATTGTGTAATCCACTCGCAGAAAAGAGAACGCAGCAGATTCTATTTTACTGCGGATATCCGCAACATAGAGCCCATTGTGCTCCACGGTCGTGGATATACCCGCAGCCCATACGCAACTACCTTGTATATGGGCTGTGGGTACCCGTGTCATCGCTAAGCGACGGTGCAAGAAATACAAACAAAAAAAAAGTACTGCGCATGACCACCTGTGTGAGTAGGCAGTTATGCACAGTAGATTACGCGGCCGTACGCAGGGTCACAGCCGGGCTCACAGCTGGGATCCACTGCGGGCATCCGCAAGAGGTTTCCACCTACGGCTGCGTGAGCCTGGCGTTATTCAGACCGCTACCTGTAATACGTAATTTACAAGAAGCCCCGGGAACGCTCGCCTTCATGCAGTTCCAGGAGCAGCTTGTTGAGTGCCCTCTGTGTATGACCGCCGCACCTTGGCAAGCTTACAGAGCCTCACAGTGCGCCACTTTTTACACCCCACACCCGATACTGAGGTCACAAAATACCCCCAAAAAGTATGAGAGAAGGGGGGAAACATGGTTTTATTGCCCCATGTACCCATTCCAACCAGCCTCCGTAATTACCCCTGTCTTTGGAAATACTACACAGTTCACATTATTACTTTTATCTAAGATTTGGGGAACGCCGAAAAGGGCGCGGAGGGGGGGGGGGGGAATTTTTAGGGAGTCAATTTTTATTCCGTACAAATGAACAATGGGGCCTGGAATGTATTCAGTTGTGCCCTGCAATCCAACGGGTGTTCCCTGCATTACAGGCCTTGCCATGTGTCCTTTAAGTAGATTAGGGCCACCAGTGGTATGTTTTTGAACACGGGACAAATGGGGGTATCCATTTTGGGGTGAAGGTCTTCATTCCTATGTACACTGTACAAAAAAAACAGTTTTTAAATTGACAAAATTGCCAAAAAAATGAAAATCGTAATTTTTTTCCTTCTGCTTTGCTTAGATTTATTCAAATACAGTGGGGTCAAAATACGCCATACACCCCTAGATTAATTCATTCAGGGGTCTAGTTTTTAAAATGGGGTCATTTGTGGGGGTTCTTTATCGTTTTAGAAGCTCAATGGCTCTACAAGTGGGCAATGGGGCCTGGAATTTATTCCGTTGTACCCTGAAATCCAACGGGTGCTCCTTCCATTATAGGCCTAGCCATGTGTCCTTTAAGTAGATTAGGGCCACAAGGGGTATGGTTCTGAACACGGGACAAACAGGGGTATCCATTTTGGGGTGAAAGTCTTCATTCCTATGTGTGCTGTACAAAAAAAACCCAGTTTTTAAATTGATACAACTGGCAAAAAAATGAAAATTGTAGTTTTTTTCCTACTGCTTTGCTTAGATTTATTCAAAAATTGTAGGGTAAAAATACACAGTACATGCCTAGATGAATTCGTTAAGGGGTCTAGTTTTCAAAATGGGGTCATTTGTGGGGGTTCTTTGTCGTTTTGGCTGCTCAAGGGCTCTACAAATGGGCAATGGGGCCTAAATCACCTTCATGCTAAATTTCTGTTCTGAAAGCCACCGATTACTCCTTACATTTTGGGCCCCGTTGTGCATCCACACATAAGATTAGGGCCACAATGGGTATGTCTCTGAACACGGGACAAACAGGGGTATCCATTTTGGGGTGCAAGTCTTCATTCATGTGTGTGCTGTACAAAAAAAGCAGTTTTTAAAACGGCAGAATTGCCAAAAAACGAAAATCACATTGTTTTCCTTTTGCTTTGCTTGAATTCATTCAAAAACTGTGGGGTCAAAATGGGCAGTACACCCCTATATAAATTCGTTAAGGGGTCTAGTTTTCAAAATGGGGTAACTTGTGGGGGTTCTATTTGGTTTTGGCCGCTCAAAAGCTCTACAAATGTGCTATGGGGCCTAAAACGCCTTCAAGGAAAATTTATGTTCTGAAAACCACCGACTACGCCTTTCATTTTGGGCCCTGTTGTGCATCCACACATAAGATTAGGGCCACAATGGGTATGTCTCTGAACACGGGAAAAACAGGGGTATCCATTTTGGGGTGCAAGTCTTCATTCATGTGTGTGCTGTACAAAAAAAGCAGTTTTTAAAATGACAGAATTGCCAAAAAAAACGAAAATCAATTTTTTTTCCTTTTGCTTTGCTTAAATTTATTCAAAAACTGTGGGGTCAAAATGGGCAGTACACCCCTAGATAAATTTGTTAAGGGGTCTAGTTTTCAAAATGGGGTAAATTGTGGGGGTTCTGTTTGGTTTTGGCCGCTCAAGAGCTCTACAAAAGTGCTATGGGGCCTAAAACGCCTTCAAGCAAAATTTATGTTCTGAAAGACACCGACTACTCCTTTCCTTTTAGGCCCCGTTGTGCATCCAGACATAAGATTAGGGCCACAATGGGTATGTTTCTGAACACGGGATAAACGGGGGTATCCATTTTGGGGTGTAAATCCTAATTTTCATGGGCACTATAGGAAAAAAATTTGTATTTAAAATGACATATTTGCAAAAATATAAAATTTTATTTTTTCTCCTCTAAATTGAATTAATTCCTGAAAAAAACTGGCAGGGTCAAAATACTCGTGACACCCCTCAGTGAATACATTAAGGGGTGTAGTTTTTAAAATGGGGTCATTTGGGGGGGTATTTATTATTTTGACACTCATGAGCCTTTGCAAACTTGGGTTGGTGCAGGAAAACAAAGTGTTCCTCAAAATGCTGAAAAGTAATGTTAAAGTTGTACGTCCTATAAATGGTTAAAAAAACAAAAGTTTTTCAAGTGTTCATTCAGAATAAAGTAAACAGATGGAAATATATATCTTATCAAAAATTTGTACAGTATGTTTGGACATATTTGAGATATTACAGTTGAAAATGTGAAAAAATGACAGTTTTTTCAAAATTTTTCCAATATTGGTACTTTTAATTAATATACACAAATTATATCAGTCTCTTTTTACAACCAAAATGAAGTACAACATGTGGCGAAAAAACAATGTCAGAATCACTTGGATATGTAAAGCCTTTACGGAGTTATGCTACGTTGAACGACGCATGTCAGATTTCCAAAATTTGGCTCTGTCACGAAGGCGCAAACAGGCTTCGTCACTAAGGGGTTAAATGAATAAAAGGTGCTCCAACAGAAACAACTCCTGATGATCCGCTATATATCTGTGGGGAAACGCGTTGAGTAGATGAACAATAGAGTAGATGAACAATAACCGGAATAAACCTAATCATATCCAGAAAGATTACATGAGGAGAGCCGAATATATGAATAACGAAGTAGACGAACAATAACTGGAATAAATTTAAAATGATCCGGAAAGACTATATGAATAGAGTCGAACACATGAATAACAACCGGATTAATTTCAATATCATCCGGCAACATTATATGAACAGAGCCCACCTGAGTATATAATTACCTTTTGGGTTAAATATTACTGTTAAGCCAATTGTTAGAGAAATATACTAGCTAAGAGACAATTGGAAGCACACCTATCGAACTCCACTCAGACCAAAAACCCCTATTTTAACATAAAGGGGCTCCAAATTAGAGTGTTTTAGCTCGTACAGTGTAACTGTGCATACCAATCCCCTTTTTTGTTTCTCCTCTGTATGTCCTGTAGTCTAATATATTTATTTCTGACACTTCACGTATCAGAAAGACGTGTGTTTTTCTTGTTCTTTGTTGTATGTTCGTGCACTAGTATCCATGGTTTTATGATATTTGAATAAATAGTAAATTTAAATTTAGTCCTAGCTGTGAAGGCCCTATTGTGTTTGGGAAGCATAAATATGAGCAAAAGTTGATATGCAGTAGTTCTTTAAGTTTTTCCTTGATTTCTCCCCCCCCCCCCCCCTCCTTACCTTGTTTTGTTCTTTTCCTCTATTTTATCGGATAATTACGCCTCGATCCTATTAATGTCATATGTTGGAAGTAGGACGAAGACATGCCCTGGATATCATAGCTATGTTATAATAGATGGCTATCCTACCTACTTATTGTTAATTAGAAGGCATATATGTTCTAGTCTTATATGAAAAAGTGAATACAAATATCTGAATATATTATAGCAATGTTGTCTCTAAAAGTCCAACATCCTCCTAATCATCTGAATTATCATTATATCTACCACCAAGGCAGAATCTACTCATTTACATTGTAACCATGAAATGTATATTTTATAAGTTGTCTTCCTACAGTTTTCCAGTTCACCCACTTGAGATAGCTGACTCAGACAGCCTCATTAGAGAGACCCCCCTACCTTCATGTCTGTCATGCCTTGAGCCCCCATCTGCAGCCCACATCTCCATACAACTGTCAACCTAACAACACCCTCCCACCTTTGAGGAAAAGATAGATTCGTTGTTGATAATACAAGGAGCAGACGGTTTGTATTTTCACTCCACTATATTCTACATGACTCAAATACATTGGCAGCCAAGATCCCTTATCTTTGGTTGATAATGTGGGTGCAAGTGGGGAAGGGTTGTAAATGCATGCACCATCTGGAAGAGTTTTAATTTATCGTAATACAAACACTGTGGTGACTCCCTGCTTATTCTAGTTTGTATTTTTGTGTTTCCTGATCAGTAGAGAATGTTCCTGACTAAAGGGGCAGTTGCTGCACTGACACTGATGATAAGGAGACATACACAGTATATATTTTATTCTCCCTTCCCCCTCTGCTGTACCGCCTGATCCTCAGCATTCATGAGATTTCAAGATATGGAAATATATAATTGTTACAGATTTTTAACTTGAATGAATCAGGAACTCATTGGATTTGCCCCCCCAACGTTATCCTTAAATGCAGCAAATAATTAATATAAGAGCATCTGTACAAAGTGCAGACCTTCGCCACAAATGCAGGCAAAGATCTGCTGATTGGCACCTGGATGAAATAATGGCAAGTGCAGATGCTGGCTGGCAATCAGCAGAGGTCTGCCTGTGGTTGCAGTGGAGATCCTTACTGTGGGCACCCTAAGGGAATGTGAATTTTGATATGGAATTTCCAGCAGAGTTAGGGCTCTTTCACAGGAGCATATGCATAATTCTGTCTGTAATTACACACAGCATATTCAAGGACCAAAATACGCTGTTTCCCTACGTGTTTCTGCTATGGACGGTTTTATATGCACATAAATACGCAGCATTTTATGCACACAACCCCCCCCTATGAAATCCCATTGATTTTGTGCATAGATATGCAGCGAATGTGCCGTATTCCTGCATATTGACGCATGTCTATGGGTTTCAGTGGGCTATTACAATGTGTAATACTCACCAAGATAGAACATGCTGCTATGAATGAACCCCTTAAAATCAATGGGAGCTATTTACTGCGTTTTACACGTGTAATGAAAATCTGCACGGAGGCATGCAGATTTTGGTTGTGACCAAATTCCCCCTGTGTGAAAGGCCCCTTATACTTTCTCTCCTTTTATAATCCACGCCTGATTTTGGCTTCAAATACTGCATCAAAGAACCTAAATAGAACCTGCATATATGACAGCACCCTGAGACGGAGCTTCCACTCTGCAGTAACTACACGCATCCGAAACCCTGTCCATCAGTGGCAGGCAATGGCCGCACAATCTTGCCGGAACTATCAGCAAGATCGTTAACCATTGGCTGTCACACGGACGCATGCAATTGCCACAGGTCACCACAGGCTTGTGATAAGTTCATCCATGTGCCACCCAGCAATCAGCAGAGATCTGCCTGCAATTACGGTGGCGATCCACACTGTGTTAGGGCACCCTTGCAGCAATTGTATTGTTCAACACCTGAAATCTGAAGATTGGGTGAAAAATGGGCTACATTTGGTGAAGGGGTAAATCTAAAGGATGAATTTATTCCTTATTCATTTATTTATCCATCTATTCATGTTGACTACTTACAGGGATTGTTCAGCATCTCAAATCTGAGGATTAGGTGAGAATTGAACTGTATGTGTGTGGGCTTTAAATACAATTAAAGGGGTTGTCCCGCGCCGAAACGGTTTTTTTTTTTTTCAAACCCCCCCCCCCCGTTCGGCGCGAGACAACCCCGATGCAGGGACCTAAAGAAAAATCCGCACAGCGCTTACCTGAATCCCCGCGCTCCGGTGACTTCTTACTTACCGGCTGAAGATGGCCGCCGGCATCTTCTCCCTCGGTGGACCGCAGGGCTTCTGTGCGGTCCATTGCCGATTCCAGCCTCCTGATTGGCTGGAATCGGCACGTGACGGGGCGGAGCTACACAGAGCTACACGGAGCCCCATTGAGATAAGAAGAAGACCCGGACTGCGCAAGCGCGTCTAATTTGGCCATTAGACGGCGAAAATTAGTCGGCTCCATGGAGACGAGGACGCCAGCAACGGGGCAGGTAAGTGAATAACTTCTTATAACTTCTGTATGGCTCATAATTAATGCACAATGTACATTACAAAGTGCATTAATATGGCCATACAGAAGTGTATAACCCCACTTGCTGCCGCGGGACAACCCCTTTAAAGAACCCGTAATTCATTCATTCATTGAACAACTTGCAGCAATAGGTTTGTTCAGCTCCTGAATTTTGAAGACTGGAAGACGATAAGGCTGAAGGGGGTGTAAATCTATCAAATGAATGCAGTTCTAATTTTTTCATTCATCTTAACCACTAGCAGTATTAATTTTTGTTTAGCACCTGAAATCTGAAGATTGAATAAGAATAGGCAACGTTGTTAAATCCAGTGAATACATTAATGTATTGCTAAATCATTTATTCATGTTAATCACTTGCAGCAATGATATTGTTTTGGACCTGAAATCTGAAGAGCAAGAATTGGGCTATTTGGGTGGGGTTACATTAAGTGTATGACTGCATTTCTCATTCATGTAGTTTGTCTTCGTTCATTCATGTTAATTATTTGTAACACTTTCTTTGTTGAACACCTCACAGCTGAAGATTGGGTAAGAATTAGGCAGTATAGATGAGTAATCAGCAATGATTAATTACTGATTAATCTATAAATTAATTAATTTTACTTTTTCCCACAATTGTATTATTCAGCACTGGAATGGTTTCCTACAGGAACGGCCAGATGAAGGAATTTTAGACGCCCCAAAACATCTGAACATTCCCACAGGAAGCAATGGGCTCTTATAGCTGCAACTTTTTTACGCACGTGATTTTTGCTTGTGTAGGTCCCCATGTGTAAGACGCCTAAAGGACTGAATGAAAATTTGGCTGTGTGGGAGTGTAAATCTAATGAATTAATGCATTTCTCATTCATTCAATCGTTTATTTGTTTATGTAAACCACTTGCAGCAATTGTTTTGTTCAGCACTTGAATTTTTGCTGTATTGGAAGGGTGTTAAATATGCTGGATAAATGAATGCATTGCTATTTCATTCATTCATTCATGTTAACCACTTGCTCAGAATTGCATTATTTATGACTTGCTATCTGAAGAGTCGATAAAAGAACTGCATTACATGGGGGTGAGTGAGGAATAAATTGAATGACTAACTTGCTAATTCATTTATTTGTGTTCATTTATTCAACCATTTGTAACAATAATATTGTTGATGACCTCAAATATGAAGACTGGATGACAGTTTGGAAATATGAGGGTTAAATCCAATGAAATGATTGCTTATCCATTCATTCATGTTAACTACTTGTAGCAACTGTATTATTCAGAACCGAAAATCTAAGAATTGAGTGAGCATTGCACTTCATGGGAGCACAGTAAATCCAAAAAATGAGTGTATTGCCTATTTGCATTAGTTTTATTGTTCAGCACCTGAAATCTGAGGATTGGGTGAGAATTGAGCTGTACTAGAATATGGGGATTAAATTCAATGAATGAATGTATTGCTGATTCATTTAGTCAGTGGTGTTAATCACTGACAACAACTGAATTGTTCTGCGCGTGAAATCTGAAGACTGGTGAGAATTGGGAAGTTTGATAGGAGGTTAATATCTAAAAGGCTAAAGTATTCCTATTTCTTTCTTTCAGTCATTCATTTGTTCATTCATCTGTTGATTTCTGTTAATCGTTCAGAACACTTGAATTGTTTAGTATCTGCAATCTGTCTATACATTGAGAGGCAGGTTATATAGGAAGTAAATCCAATTATTGAATGCATTGCTGATTTATACATTCATGTTAACCATTTGCAACATATATTTTTCAATATCTGAAATCTAACCATTGAGGCCCTACAGTGGAGATCAATCCAGTGAATGAATTCCCACATCTTGCAGTACATAGCCCATTCACATCTTTAGGATTTTTCTTAAAACACTGTACTGAATATACTAGAGACTTGCACAATGGCCACCGGCTCTTCAGCTGCTGTTGTACTACCTCCTTTCTTTTAACCCATAAATAGACACACCGTAGTAAATAATAATGAAAAATCCTTGTCTCCATACTTATAAGTGAGGCGGATGTCAACTTAATCCTCCAAAGATGTTGTGATCCTTTAATTTAAGTGAATTGGCATTCTATGGGCCATTGTGTTAGCACTGGGATCATAAATAAGAGCAGTGCGTGGGGTTTGTGTGTTCTCCTTGTCTACACATGCCCCACATTCTAAAACACATACTTGCCGCCTGTGAAAATAGATTGTAGGCCTGGACTGTCCCTGTTGGCACTATATAAGAAGCATTACACTTCTTCCCATAGCAGATTTCTAGTCTTGAGCTATAGACAAGCTGCAGCTTTTTTTTCTTCTAGATTCCTATGACTTTCCCTCTGGAATAACTTTCCGTTCTGTATTGCGGCTTTTTGAAGATTTGAAGCTATGGTCTGTGCAAGAAAAAGCACAAGCTGCTTTATTTCTCCTGAAATCCCTTAACCATTTACTGTCCAGGTGCATTTTTAGAACATGGGTATTAATTCTGATATGATATGGAAGTGCCAAGTTGCGTGTATTCTGCTCTATGAATGTCGGATGTGATGTGGTTAATGGTTTGGTGAGCCGCTGGTTGCCGTTGCAGTCGTGAAGGGGTAAAGGCTGTGTGTGCCTGTCACAACACAATTCTGAAGGAATTCCTGCCCCCTCCCCTGACTATATAAGGGGCTGCACTGCAGCTGCGAGCACTCAGCGGACAGCTCCTGGTGCTGAACGTCAGGCCAAGCCATCAGTGCTCCAGCACTTCCCATACTCAAGTAAGGACTTCACTGAAGACCAAGCCATGATCACAGGAGCTTGTTGGAGATGTTTACTCCTCTCCTTCTTTTTTCTAAGGGGATCTGCACAGAATTTTGCACAAACGAGGTTTATCTGCACTTCAGTGCCTGTTGACATGGATATGTGCACTTCCTCAATGCAGAACAGTGGTCCCACGGAAGACCTGAAGACTACTATCTTACAGCTAAGAGAGACGGTCATCCAGCAAAAAGAGACTATCATGAATCAAAAGGATACTATCAGGGACCTGACAAGCAAACTGGCAAGGTGTGAGGGGCAGACAATCCTGGAAATCCCTCCTAATGAACCCAAAGTTGGTGCTCCAGGTTCCAGGAAAAAAGAAACAGGGACTACCAAAAACACAATGGGAGATTTATCCAGGACCCCTACAGCTGAGACCCTCACTCAGCTTGGACAGACTCTGCAAAGTCTGAAGACCAGGCTGGAAAACTTGGAGGTTAGTATGTAATAGGAAATATGGTTAATGTGGGGAATACTATGGTTCATGTCTGTATAGTGCACCCTCTTCTAATATAGCAGTGGGTATAGTGGGTATATTCTATGTGAACTTAGTCCATTGCTGTTCGTGGCTACTGAATGTCAGCAAGCTGCTAATGAGCTGTATAATTAGGGAAGTGCTATGTTATTGATGCTTGCGACAATCCACTTACTGATTGTTGACATTGCCCTTGCAGCAGTATAGCAGAGGCAATTCTTCTGCCCAAGCCTCCAGCCTTAAAGATTTGCTGCAAACCAAGATAGATGACCTGGAGAAGCAAGTTCTTTCCAGGGTGAACAACCTAGAAGAAGGCAAGGTAAACCTGAAGAATGAGACCGAGCTGAGAGGAAAGATTGAGAGTGCCCTGACCTCCCTCCAGCAGAGGATCACAGACTTGGAGAAAGGTGATGAAATAAACTTACTTGGGTTAGACATATGAGCTGGCATTGTGTGTTCAAGGAGACAGTTCATTGTTACTGATGATCATTATCATGGTGCCCAGGAGGAGAAGCCAAAATTTCACATATAGCCATCCAAGCATGGTCTAGGTAGCATGAATGCACCAGATTGTTGTCTGGGACCATCAATTTATAATAGTGCCATCTCCTTTCCTGATGGACAGATGGATGGTACAACCATTACAGTAGGTATGTAGAGGCAAGCATAAAACCATTGGCAACAGATTTATTGTTTTCTATATAATGACCAAGTAGGGTCATTAGAAGGATGATGTCAGTCAAGCGTGGAGGACTACAAGTACTGCAATTATATGATGTCCACCTGTGTCTGTTATGCAATAAAGCTAGGATTTACATTGTCCCACAAGATTCAGTGCACTGCACACTACCTGCATAGAGCATGGGGGTTGTAATCTAGGTGACCTATGCAGGATTTAGCTCTCTCAGCATTTTTATCCTCTCAGACTACACTTCGCTTTGTAATTGGGTCCATTCAAGCAGGTTTTTCTACAAGATGCCAGCAGAATATTGATTAGTGTTTGCAATCCGTTGCTTTACAGCATTGTAAAGACTACAAGTACCAAAGCAGTTCCATTCTGTTTAGCATTAAATGTATTCATGATTGGAACTGTTTTGTTGGTGCCCCCTGCTGTTCATAAGGGAGCTGACATGCAAGGATTTTACTGGATATTTTTGATCCTAGGAAGTGATTTTCATACTCATTTCCAATAAAACAATTTGCATTTCTTTCAGGTCAAAAGGAGAACAGACCTGCAGACAAGTTCCAACTCACTTTCCCTCTGAGGACTAACTACATGTATGCCAAAGTGAAAAAGAGTCTGCCAGAAATGTATGCCTTCACTGTCTGCATGTGGCTGAAATCCAATGCTTCTCCAGGTGTTGGCACCCCATTTTCTTATGCTGTGCCTGGCCAAGCCAATGAACTGGTCCTCATTGAGTGGGGGAACAACCCAATGGAAATACTAATTAATGATAAGGTACTAAACTTCCATTATCTAATATCATGTTACATCCCTTATTTCCTGAATGCATTCTATCTATCTATCGATCTATTATGGCATACAGTGTAATCAGCAGTGGATACAAATATACATCTGTTTTATAATACTTTACACAGACTACATGACAATCATAATGATACAATGTTACTGCTTGTCATTACTGCCACTATTGATGTAGACTTTCTATTCCCATCTACTGACCAAAGGGTGTACTACATCCAATAAAATATAATCGTTTCTTTTGGCTGTAAAACAAAAAAATAGTTAATGTGAACCCACTGACAGCGATTTAAGGATTTCTACATTACTTCATATATTTGATAATGTGGTCAGTGTGGAAAATTGCAAGACAACTGCTCCAGAAAACCAAAGGTGGAGTATATACTTACAAACATTCAGGGCATTGTCTAATATTCCTATTAATAATATGATATCTGGGAGGACATAGGTTATGTTATTCCCACCTACTGAACAAAGGCTGTACTACATTTGCAGCTCACTGATAACTTAGGCTTATACATTAATTAATATCATGACTGTAAGTTGCACTGCTCAGAACACGCATTTTCTATGCTACAGGTGGCAAAATTGCCCTTCGTGATTAACGATGGAAAATGGCATCACATCTGCATAGCCTGGACCACAAGAGATGGTGTTTGGGAAGCCTATCAGGATGGAGTATTAAGAGGAAATGGAGAAAACTTGGCACCTTATCACCCCATCAAACACCAAGGAGTGCTGGTGATTGGCCAAGAGCAGGTAATTACCAATAATCCCTAAAGCGTAAACAGTTGTTTATGTCCTTTTGTGAGATTATTGTATGCTTGGTGTTCAATTTTACAATTGCTGAAAGGATAGTTGACAGTTGCACAAGCCAAAATATCATTCGCATAAGTTTTTTTGGTAGGTGTGTTTGAAATTTTGACCCCTCCCCAACAAGTGCTCATTGGTTGCCGAGTCCATTGAAAGCACATAAATGTGTGCCAGTGGTCTATGAGTGAACTCTCGCTGCTGCAAGAGATTGAAACATTGAGTGTTCCACTGAAGGCAAAACTAGCGAAGGACGGCAGCAGGGAGTGTATCTTTAAAGATCAAAAACAGTCAGATTCTGTAGCAGTGAGTGCTCTTTTGATGACCAAAAGGGACTCTTCAGTTGAAGATCACTCGCATGTATTTGTGTTTTCGGAATCCAATGCATATTAAGTGGGAATGGGGGTAAAATGTTCAAAAGAAGTGGGAGCTTATCAGCTTTTAGTGGGAGTCAAATGTCGAACTAGCACATACCTCCATGCAAAATTGTTGGCTAGTTGTGAAAGGCAACAATTGAATGATTAGCTATTTACACCAGATGATGACTAATTAACCAGCAACTAATTTTCGGTAAACTGAAACAAGCAACTAGTGAATAAATTCTCACTCTTTATCGGGTTTGTGTCCATACTGACATGGAACAACAGGCGCTTATATTCACTCTGTCAAGTGACTATTCAGAAAATAGTTGTCCCAGGTAAAGCCACCTTTGCGCATTTTTTGCACCGTGTTTTTTTAAATTATTTTCCGCATCACAGTTTGCATATTTGTGCATACAACTGCATTTTTACCGGACATTTTTCAGATGCGTCCAAAATAAAACTCAGCATTTTGGGAATTTTTGGTGCAGCGTAGGCCATGGCCCTTTTTTCTACAAGTCAGAAATACTGTCTGAGGGCTTATTCACATATACGCTACCATGTGATGCACGGGCTCGGCGTATATGCCGTCGGGCAGGGGGAGACAGCTTAGCTTTGCCCCCTGTCTCCCCCTTCCCTCACCCTCTCTGGCTCACCTCCTCTCTCCTCCCCTCCAGCTGTTTGCAATGGGAAAGGGCGCTACAGGGGTGGAGCTAAGCTCCCGCCCCTTGTCCGCAGCCAGCAGTAGGAGGGTCAGGAGGGGGTGGAGCTTAGCTTCACCCCCATCCTGCCTCCTCCCATTGCAAACAGCCAGGGGGGAGGAGAGAGGAGGAGAGAAAGGGGAGATAGTTTAGCAGTCACGCTGCTAAAATCCCTCACACCTCCCTTCTCCAGCCACTGTAATTGGCTCCCATAGGAGTCTATGGCAGCAGCAGTAGTCCGGCCAGAAAGATAGTTCCAGGACTATCTTTCCTGCCCGGCGCTTTTACGCTGCAGGAATACGCCTGTCTGATCTGATGCATTGAAATCCAATGCATCAGACGGTAGTGTATATCGGCTGGTTGTAAACGGCGGCCGATATACGCTCGTGTGAATAAACCCTGAAAGTGTTTAAAAACACAGTAAAATGTGGCACAAATCACGCAGGACAGTTTTTTGGTGTAATTTATGGCAGGAAACTGTCATATTTTATGTTGTAAGTTTGCCCCATTCTGTCTGGTATTGCAGCTCTGCTTCACTGAATTAAATGGGACTTGAGCTGCAATACCACACACAACCAGTGGACAAAAGTGGCAGTATTTTTGGAATAAATCAGCCATGTTTTTCTAATCCTGTATAACCCCTTTAAAAAAACAATTTTTTTAAGATTCTCCAACTTGGTCAGCTCTATATTCTTGTCTGTATGGGAGAGTATTCTCTTAGCTATTCCTAGCATGTTAGGGCAGAGTTGTTGCCAATGTCTTTGTTCTTTAAAGGGACATTCCCAACAGCATCTCAGATCTAACTGATAGGATAACAGAGTTCCTTGAATCTTGTTTGCTGATACAAAGTAGCCACCAGCAGTCGCTTTTTACATTAGCTTGGGTGGATATACTTACTTGCACACATATCACTCACTTGAAGCCTGTGGGCATTATTGAAAACACTTCAATAGGCTTCAATAGATAAGCTGTACACAAGAGTGGCCACATCCCTGACCAAGGTGATGTGGCTTCTTTGTATCAGCAATCAGGGGTCAGGGAACACACATATACACATATCGGTGGAGTCTCAGAGTTTGGGCCTCCACATATTTATGGCTTATTTTATGGATATATCATAAATGCTTCAGCAGTAGCAAAAAAAAAGGGTACAGGAAATAGAAAATATGAAATCTGTGCTCCACGCTGAGGTCTCATGGGAGTGAAATGTAAACAATTTTTAATACACAGTGCTGGAGGTATGCTTGTAGTGTCTACCAGTATCAATGCATTAGCATAAAAAAATGTTCTGCACTCTAACACAACGCAACAATTTATTTTCTTTTTTTCTGTATTCCAAAAGGACACCCTAGGAGGTGGGTTTGATGCCACCCAGGCTTTTGTTGGAGAACTGGCCCATTTCAATTTGTGGGATAGAAAACTCACAGTCGCAGAAGTCTATAACCTGGCAACTTGCAGCAACAAGGCACTAACTGGAAATGTCATTAGTTGGGCAGAGACCAACATTGAGATCTTTGGTGGTGCCACCAAGTGGACATTCGATGCATGCCGTCAGATCAACTGAACAAATTGTGGATCTGGATTTCATTTCTTAAGCTTCTAAAAAGATATCATCAGCATCATCCTGCACCTGCCTTTGAAATGAGGGCTCATCAGCCACAAGAGTGTTTCATTTATTTATTTATTTATTTATTTATTTGGGGGGGGGGGGGGTGAAAAAAAAAACTATTTCAGAGCTTTTTACTTGTTTTAACCATAAATCACATTTGCATCTTGGAGTAAACCTTCAGCAATTTGTAGGAAAGGCACGCAAGGTGATCGGAGTCAAAAGGATTCTCTTTTTAGAGGGATTTCACTTTGGGAAGTTCCCTTCAAGGTTTGGGTTTCTCATTGCCAATTGGGTTTAACCTCTTAGCTGCTGGTGGGATCTGCACAATGATAGGTCCCAAGTGTCTCCAGCAGGGATGGAGTTAATCTTGAGTGCCTTGCGCTGGTACCAATATTCAGCACTTTTTTTTGGTTTTGTTTTTCATCCTTTTTAGACCCCACTCTATAAATGGTTCAATTGATTCTAGATGTTTGTTATGTGGTTTGTTTGAGGCAGTCCTGCCCATTTCCAGCTCTTTTCAATCTTCCCATTTTTTGCTGTCAGTGAAAAGCTTCACGCAGTCAGGGTTTGGGGACCGACTAACTCCAGCAGATTCTATGAGCATGGCAGACATTACAGCAGCCTTCCATTGGAGGAGGGCTCTGATACAGTAGCATTTCTTTTCTGGAATTATCTATTCTTTGTAAATATTTCATTTTTCTGTCAACGAGGTTTTGCTTGTTTTTTTGTTTTTTTTATTACAGCTTCAGTGTGCATGACAAGCCTCCTTGCATTTGTTTTCATCCCCCTTTTACCTCTCGTCAGACGTGTTTCTGTCTATGATTACTTCTGAAAAAATTAGAGTTGATACATCATAATGTTTGCAAGGACACTGAGAAGATTTGATAACGTGTGGCTTTATTAGAGTAGTTCTCAACTTTTCCAGGCATTAGTTCTAATCTATTTTAACCCTTTGTATATATAAAAAAACTGGAAAAAAAAAAGAAAAAAGAAAAGTGAGAGTAATTTTCATATGCAGGGTTACTGAGTTCTTGTAATGTTTTAAAGCACTTTCACTACTAGCCATGATTAGTGTCAATGAGAAGTTGAGAGTTAATTTTCCTAGACAAGTATTTACATAGCCTGTGTATATAAGGGTTATGGAAAGAAGAGATGCTGCTCTTTGTGGCGA
Organism: Eleutherodactylus coqui; assembly: GCF_035609145.1. Classification (NCBI taxonomy): domain Eukaryota; kingdom Metazoa; phylum Chordata; class Amphibia; order Anura; family Eleutherodactylidae; genus Eleutherodactylus; species Eleutherodactylus coqui. The sequence continues at coordinate 119,748,225 of NC_089849.1, forward strand.
CCATGAGAACAAAAGCTGCTTTAGTGTATGTTCCCACATGACAGGTGCCACTTGCAGCTGAGATTCCAACCAGCATTGGCTGCCAATTGTTGCATGATCAGCAAGATCATGTGACTATTGGCAGCTGCGGTTGGGCAGATGCTCAGCCGCATGCAGTACCTGTTACGTGGTACACACCTTTAAAGGAAGTTTTCAGGATTAGATAAGCAGAACTGTTTGCAGTATTGCAGCTTAGCCCTGTTTAATTCAAGGAGCTGAACTGCAATACCAGACACAACCCTTGGACTGATGTGGCAGTGTTCCTGGAAGAAAGCAGCCATGTATTTCTAATTCTGTATAAACCTTTAAGGCCCTTTTTAGAAAACCAATAGGCCAGCCTACTTCTGCTACCTTTTCTGTAGCTTTCTTGCCACGGTATTAAAACATCTTTGGCTGGGATTTGAAGTTTTAAAAAGTCGTAAGAACCACAACTTAGCCATAGTTTGTCCTGCAGATGGAGCGCGCCTTAATGGAATTTAGGGGGGGAGGCAGTTCTTATAGCTCTGCTTAATATACATGAGCATGGAGTAGAGCACACTAGATTGGGGAGATTGATGTATGGAAAAAGCAACAATTATTTTAAAGCCCAGTACAAATGGACGTACATAGAGGAGAGGTGGGTCCCATAGCCATAGTAATGGCTGGTTTATGCCACCAGGATACAAGGGCCCATCTCTTGAAGGATATAGAGGGATGATGGATCACTCAGGACAGTTCCCAGCTGGGCAGGGACCCTCTCTCTACTGGCACTCACATAGGTCCCTCTACGGTACGTACTCCCTTGCCTATATATTTGACTATCACCTTGCAGTGTCTGAGATACTGTAAGAGGAGACAATAGCTCCCTGTTAATCTAGCCATAGACAATCCCTAAAACTAAAGATGTCAAATATAGATTTTTTTCCTCGTGGTATTTTAGACTTGCACTGAACCTAATATGCCTCTCTCAGGTAAACGCCATTATATGATGGATACTGTTTGGTAACAGTAGATTTTTCCGCCTAATTACTGTGTAAACTCCTCTCCCCCAGGCCATACTTTATGATGTAGCTATCGGGAGGTAGCTCCTGTGTATTGCCTCTGGCGGGTGTGACACCACATAAGCCTTTGTCATTTTGATAACTCATCGTTCTATATCAGAGTCTAAGGGACCTTTCACTTGGGACAGAATTAGTCCACGGGGACATTTCTGCATCACAATGTTATCCCTATGGGCTTGAATTTTGCACCTGTTAAAATTCGCTCATCTTTATTTCAAAACTGCAACATTAAATTTAGCAGCGGCTATGCTTTCTGCTGCGGAATTAAGGACATCTTGTGAAATTGTTACTGTGGATTTCTAACATACAGGAGATGTAATTCTGAAATAAAAGTCTGCAGAAAAAAACACAATAAATTCCACAAGACCTTCTGCAAAATTCATTCCGCAGTTAAAAACATAACAAAACCCACACTAATTGACAAAAACCGCATCTCTGCTGCATCCTGCAGATAATTCTGTCTCTTGTGAAAAGCGCCTGAAGGGAAATTTATAATATGTGATGTTGTATACAAAAAATAAAAGGATCTATACATAAAAATGTATATATATATATATATGTAGGTGCATTCTGATGCATTCAGACTTTGGCTACCTTCCCTCAAATCATGTATAAAAAATGAGAAGTATATGGAAAAAGGCACTTATTTTCACAGAATTTCTATGTTTTCTATGGCTTGTTTAAAGTATTTGGAGGCAGCTATAATCGTATGACCTCTTATTGAGCTCCTTACCGCAGTGGTCTGCACCCAGTACAGCTCAAGCCCAAATGGAACTTCATCTCCTAGCATGCTCTTGACAGATACAAGCTGCAGACCACTGATTTTAGGTAGGAAGATTTACAATTTGCTTTGAGCTGGCCTATTTTTGAGCAGAAGACAGTGTTTTAGGAACTTCAATGTACAATTGAAGAACCACTAATCCAATCTTGTTTTATCTAGTCTAGAAACAATCGAGAACAAATGCAAGATAAAGTAGACTGTTGTAGGGGGAATATTGTAACACAATGCGTCTATTCATGGCACTCACCTCAGCGTCCATGTGCCCTGGACAAGGTTGATAAAAAACTTCTTGTTAACACACATTTGACAACCTCATAGTTGAAATCATGCACTATGTTTTTATAGCCCATCATATTACTGTAAAAAAGCTATTTCTTAATACCAGTGTGCTGCTGAATACTATGAAAGCAGAGGCATGTACTCCTGATTTAAATATGTTATACATGGTCTAGTTAGTGTCCTCCATTCTGTGGCTTTCCAACAGTTGAAAATTACAATGGTCAGCAGCATGCTGGGAGTTTTATTTTGCCATTGATATATTTGTATGAGAAACAGAGCAGAGTTAGGGCTCTTGTCCACGGGCAATAGTTCATTGCGTTATCTGCGCCGATAATCTGGCCACGGGTAACGCAGTAAACGCTTTCCATGGCGTTGCTATGGACAGCGCAGCCCCGACGTCCTACGATCAGAGAATCATAGCGATTCTCCGCTTGCAGGATTCAAATCGTGGCATGCAGAGATTTACCATGATTCTCCATGGTGAGCCTATCTGTCAGATAGGCTCAGCGCGGAGACCTGACAGCTCTCCCCACTGCGGAATATCGCTAGCGACATTCTGTCACGGCCGTGAACAGGGGGCCTTAAGCTGCTATCACATCTACGTTGGAGCCTCCAGTCGGAGATTCTGTCACTGCACCAGCACAAAATGTCAGGAGAAAAAGTCATGTGTGCAGGACTCTATTATCTGGTAAAATGTCGGACAGCTGAGCGGAAACCAAACATACCCCATTATAGTCAATGGCATCCGTTCGGTACTGTTTGGTTCCGTCATAAGATGGATCCGTTCAGCCAGGGGATTCCCTTTTCCTGCTCTCCAAACAGAGCAGGAAAACCCCAGATGCAGATGTGAAAGTGACGTTGCTCTGTGGTCATGCCAAAGGGCATTACTCAATCAAAACAAATTATATTTGTCATAATTTTAAGGGCCAGGTAGTAGGTTGTTTTTTAGTTGGCCATATATGGCCCCATTCTATAGCCCATGGGGTGAGACAAAGGGGTAGTTGAAGGATAACATCTCTAAGAACTTTGAAATCTTTCCAGTGGAACATAATTGGTGAGATGAGAGATGTCAGTTAGATTCTGCCTGGCTATAGCTGCCTATATATATTTTTGAGGTTGTTACATAAGGATTTTCCATAATACTTCAGCTTCTGTTCTGTTAAATCATTTGATAAGCCCATTGTGGAGGTCAGGGAGAGAGCCGACTTCAAGGAATTGTATGTATAGCTTTTAATGCTCAATAAGATTTCTTATTCCACTGTTGTGTGGCACAAGGATGACTGAATCACTGAACGAGATCCAAGCGCAAAATCAGACTCTTATTTAATATAATATACCAACCCTGCAGACAATAACGGTATGGAGTGATCGGCTCACAGGTTAAGTATAACTGCATATATTTTTTCAGACCAAAGCTGTAAATTTTCCACTAACCTCAGTGTCATATTCCATATCTCTTTTGTTCTTTTGGATATGTATGCACCACATATGACCATCCTTTGTTTGTTTTATGTTTCTTATTTTCCATTCATTCTGCTTTTATGTTCTGTTTAACTGCTGAAATTGTTGACTTTATTTTTGCACAATAAAAGGACAAGAAGCAATCTGAGTTTAAGACTTGTTTTTTGGGGGGAACGTTTAAAAGATCAGTAAAAAATGCATGGTGTGTTATAAAACACAGATGGTGAAAGGGCAGCAAGTCTTAGGCCAGGTTCACATGACCATATTTGCGCATGCAATACTCAAGTTCACATAAGTGTATTTCTTGGTCACGCCAAAAAACAAAAATGCATTTGCGCACCAAAAATCCCCATATTAGACACTGGGGATGTGCAAATGCACGCAAAATATTATAGGAGATGCATAAAACGCTGCATAATTGTGCAGGAAAAATACCATATCTTGAACTCATTAGACTAATTAACCCCTTCATGGCATGGCCTATTTTGGGCTTAAGGACGCAACAATTTTTGGCGGATTTTCTTCTCCGTTTATCAAAAGTCATAACTTTTTTATTTTTCCGTCGACGCGGCCGTATGAGGGCTTGTTTTTTGCATAGCGCACTGTAGTTTTTATCGGTGCCACTTTTGGGTACATAGACTATATTGTAAAACTTTTTTTTTTTTTTTTTTTAATGATAGCAGGGAGAGAAAACGCATCAATTCTGCCATAGATTTTTTTTTCCGTTTTTTACAGCGTTAATCATGCAGCATAAATGAGACATTCCATTTTTTCTGCGGATCGGTACGGTTACAACGATACCAAAATTCTTACATTTTTTTTAGGTTTTCCCACTTTTCTGCAATAAAAACCCTTTTTTGGGGTAATTTTTTTTTTCTAAATTGCTGCATTCAAAGTCCTGTAACTTTTTTTATTTTTTGATGTACAGAGCTCTATGAGGGCTTATTTTTTGCTAGACGAGCTGTAGATTTTATTGGTACCATTTTGGGGTACATACGGCTTTTTTGATCACTTTTATTGCGTTTTTAGTGAGGCAAAATGCTAAAAATTAGCATTTTGCCTCAGTTTTTTAGCGTTTTTTTTTGCGTTTTTTTCCGTGCACAGTCAAAAGCATGTGCAACTTATTGTACGCGTCGTTACGGACGCGACAATACCAAATATGTGGGATTTTATTTGTTTTTTACCTTTTTTTATGCTAATCTGAGAAAGAGCATTAAAAATGTTTTTTTTTACTCTTTTTTTAAATTCTTTTTTTAATCTTTGTTTTTTTTTACACTGTTTGTGTCCCTCTGAGGGACTTTAACCACTGCCCTGATGATCGCTGGTATAAGGCATGGCAGAGCTACTGCTCTGCCATGCCTTATCGCTTGTACAGCGATTATAGGCATAGGCAATACAGGACGCCAGTGTCTGGCATCCTGTTGCCATGGTGACAGGCCGGGCTCTCGCGATGAGATCGCGAGTTCCGGCCGGAGACACAGAGGGAGCCGCGTCCCTCTGTGAACTCTTTCCCTGCCGCGATCTACTTAGATCGCGGCAGGGAAGGGGTTAACAGCGGGGGTCGTATCTCCGATGACCCCCCGCTGTTGCAGCGGGACGCCGGCTGTGACTGACAGCCGGCTCCCGCTGTGGGATAGCGCGGGATCTTATGTGATCCTGCGCTATCTCCAGGACGTAAGTTTACGCCCTGTTGCGGGAAGTACCAGGCTGCCAGGACGTAAACTTACGCCCTGCAGCGGGAACGGGTTAAGGCTGGGAGCATTGGTTCTTTTTTTTTTTGCATGTGCAAATAGTTAGGTAAATTACGCCAATGTGCATGCAAAAAAGCAATGCTCGTTGCGCAAAAACATTAAAGGGGTTTTGTCATTTAAGCGAAAATCTATACTTACCTATTCCTTCCCTGTCAGTTTCCTTAGCACATCTTCTCGTAGCTGAGCTTTTGCAGTGTCACGGGTCACCTCACCGGACCCCTGAGCCCAGCTTGTTATAAGGCTGCATTCCTCAAATTCCTTCCAGCTGGGTCAGTGAAGGCCACATCCCTGTGCTGTAGCTTCACTGCCTAGGAAGGAATTGTAATCTATTTCAGAGACATCTCACATGAGCAATCTCTGAAGAAGATAGGCAGTCCCCCTGCTGTCCTATGAGCTGTGACATAACGTATATTGGTTGGCAGGTAGAAGACTGCCAACCAAATGTACGTAACCACACAGGAAGGAGAAGAATCAGGCAGTTGAAGGTGAAGTTCCACCCCCCCCCCTTAACCCCCACCACCCCGGACTGCAGGAGACAGGAGAAGATGGGGGAGGTGAAGATCCGGTAAGTAGACTGACCGGGGAGGGATAGATAACTATAGAATTTTTCTTTTTTAGTGACAGAACTCCTTTAAGCTCATGTGCGTGCAAATACGCATGTGCTCGTATGAATCTGGCCTTATTGTTGAGCAATGTTGATTTAGGAATGGGTTTTGTTTTCCCTAGGAACAGCGCCACTCTTTTCCATTGGCTGTCGCTGCTATTACAGTTCCAGCCCCATTCACTTACACTCTGTAATATCAAACACAGTTCATAAACAAGAGTCGTTCTGTTAAAACTTCAGGCCTTTTTTTATAATCCAGGATAACACAGGTAAATGGTGCGGTATACAAGTATTTTAGGATGCATTCTACCTACACATCACTTGTGTTTATACAATTTGTTAAAAAGATAGCTAAGTTATTTAATTAACAAGGTACAATGTATATGAATGAGCAGAACTATACACAGATTTTATGTATTTTTTTTACATGTAGGCCTTTAACCATGACAAGGGGACATCTTGTATGTCTAGTGGAAAGAAGATTTCATCATCATCGTAGATGGGATTCTTTACTGTAAGGCCTCCTGCCCATGGGCAGAAAATCTGCGGCGGGATTTTACGCAGAATGTCCGCCCATGCGTGCCTGCATAGGATTGCATTAGATAACGCAATCCTATGCAGACGGCTGTGATTTGTCCGCGTGAAAACTCACGTGGAAAACAAATCAAGGCATGTTCTATTTCTGTGTGGGTCTCGCAGAGGCCCGCACAGAAATGTCAGTGGTGACGGACCGGCTCCTCTCTGAGCATGCGCCGGCTGGCCGGCAGCCGGCGCATACCAGAGAATGAAGACGCCTGGAGCAGGTAAGCCGCAGGCCTCTGCAGGAGAACGGGACCACATTCCGCTCTGAGAATACTCGCAGCGGGATCCGATCTGGCCATCTGCAGGCTGCCTAAGAGCAGTGAGACTATGGAACTCTGCCACATGATATTGTGGTGATTGATTCATTGATGCCGTTATTGAAAGTAATAATATGACAGTTTATGGGTACTAGATGGATGGAGATTGGAGCTTGATCCAAGGATTTATTGTGATTGCCATATTTAGAGTCAAACATTTTTTTCATCTAATTCAACTTCATTTTTCCTTTCTCTTGATCAGGCGTGGACAACATAAGCCAATTGGCCACATGTAGTCCAGCAGTGACATGACTATGATGTCAAGGCTAGTCGCTAGTCTCTCAATATCATAGTAACATTAAAGGGGTTGTCTCGAGGAAGCAGTGAATTTTTTTTTTTTGCCCAGTCCCCCTAATTAAGCATACATTACTAAGCCCCCCCTGTAAATGACTTTTCTAGCTGGTTTCTACTTACAGTTCCAGCGTTTCAGCAACTTATAAAAATTTTCCCAAGATGGCCGCCGGCTCTTTTCCCTTCACTTGCTGCAGCCCGATGTGCGCGCTCCCGAGACGCTACCAGCTGTGTCTCCCTGACAACCAGACGCCCCGCAGCCGCCGACCGGACCCCGGGATTGAACGCCGCCGACCAGTCACCCACCGCCAGGCAGCAGGTAACCGGCGCTAGCCCCCGTCTCCCCCGTGTTAGCCCCCGGCTCCCCAGCGCTACGCCCCGGCTCCCCCGCGCTAGCCCCCGGCTCCCCAGCGCTACGCCCCGGCTCCCCAGCGCTATGCCCCGGCCCCCCCGCGCTAGACCCTGACAACAGACGAAGGCCCCTCGGCCCAGCGGTAGGCCCCGGAGCCCAGCGCTAGGTTCCGGAGCCCAGCGCTAGGTTCCGGAGCCCAGCGCTAGGCTCCGGAGCCCAGCGCTAGGTTCCGGAGCCCAGCGCTAGGCTCCGGAACCTAGCGCTGGGCTCCGGGGCCTACCGCTGTGGCCCGGGACCTTCACCTGTTAGTGACACATCACCCCCGACCCATCACTTACCTGGGCGGCTTCTCGGGACAGCTGGACGGCTGGACGGCTGGGCGGCTTCTCGGGACAGCTGGGCGGCTCCAGTTTCTGCACCTTCCTCTAACAGAGGATGGTAGCAGAATGGCCGCTCCAGCGCGCTCCCGAGAAGTGACAGCTCTTCTGCGCATGCGCAGAAGAGCTGTAGCGGGGAGCACACTGAAGCGGCTCGTGCTGAAAGGAGAAGACTGGACTGCGCAAGCGCGTCTAAAAAAGCAAGCTGCCAGCGAATTTAGACGGAACCATGGAGACGAGGACGCTAGCAACGGAGCAGGTAAGTGAATAACTTCTGTATGGCTCATATTTAATGCACGATGTACATTACAAAGTGCATTAATATGGCCATACAGAAGTGTATAACCCCACTTGCTTTCGCGAGACAACCCCTTTAAGCAGCAAAACATGTGAAAAAGACTTGGTTATATTAATAGATCATAGACTGAACATGAGTCAACAATGTGATGCAGCAGACAAAAAGGCAAACACAATTATGGGATGTATTAAGAGAAGCACAGAGTCTAGATCACGTGAGGTAATTATCCCCCTCTACTCTTCCTTAGTCAGACCTCATCTGAAATACTGTATCCAGCTTCTGGGCACCCCACTTTAAAAGAGACATAGACAAACTGGAGCAAGTTGGTGAGCGGTCTGTAAATCATGTCTTATGAGGAACGGTTAAAGGATATAGGAATGTTTAGCTTGCAGAAAAGAAGACTGAGAGGAGACTTAATAGCTGTCTACAAATATCTGAAGGGCTGTCACAGTGTAGAGGGATCAGCCCTATTCTCATTTGCACAATGAAAGACTAGAAGCAATGGGATGAAACTGAAAGGGAGGAACACAAATTAGATATTAGAAAAAACTTTCTGATAGTGAGGGTGATTAATGAGTGGAACAGGTTACCGTGGGAGGTAGTGAGTCCCCTTTCAATGGAAGTGTTCAAACAAAGGCTGGACAAATGTCTGTCTGAGATGATTTAGTGAATTCTGCACTGAGCAGGGGGTTGGACCCTATGACCCTGGAGGTCCCTTCCAACTCTACCACTCTATGATTCCATCTATGATTACATTTCATTGCATAGTCATGTCACGCTAGCAGTAAAGGCTAAAATTTACGGCTAGTGGCTAGCATGACATGACTGTTTAGGGTAAAGGACCTTCAGTGAATGACAGTCATGTGACTGGCCACGTGCTGCACAGCATGGATGGTCACATGACTGTCATTAAAGATAGACAAAGTTCTATAGGCTACGAGAGCAGCAATGCAGCAGAATCTTTCAACCTGTCTTACAGTGTTTGGAACCGTGTTTATGCGGCAGTAAGTGCATTACAAGGTAAAAAGTTACGTGTGATTCTGCTCAGGCTTTTTCTTAGTTTCCTAAATGTATTGTAAATGTAAATAGTTTTTAAAATCCTTAGTTTAATCATTAAACTATAGAATAGATAGGTTTTTAGTGGCTTACTTATCTGCAACCTCAAGAGGTTTGCCAATTTTTATTTTGACCCCTATTTACTGCCAAGTTATGCAGTCCTGCTTTTGATGAACACGGTAAGATTATAGGTTGAACTTGATGAACCTGATCTTTTTCAACCTTATCAACTAAGTATCCACATCCATTCTGTATTCATTAGAGATGAGCGAGAATACTCGTCCGAGCTTGATACTCGTTCGAGTATTAGGGCGAGCACCCACTGGCGTTTTTTTACCTGCGTTTTGCGTTTTTCCTGCACAGGCATAGAGATAACATGTGTTCCTGTCCACTGGCGTTTTTTTTGCGTTGCGTTTGCGTTTTTAACATAGGAACTGTCAGTTGCATATGTGTCCTTATTTTTCTCCTAATGCACCCATGAAAGTCAATGGAAATTAATGGAAAAGCCGCTAAAACGCCGCGAAAAACGCGCGGAAAAATCGCGGGAAACGCGGCGAAAATGCTGCGTTTTTTCCCCGCGGAAAACGCAAACGCCAGTGGGTGCTCGCCCTTAGGGTGTTCGATATGCTCGTTAGTCGTGACGAGCACCACGCGGTGTTCGAGTCAATTCCATTTCCTTCCCTGGAAAATTTGCGCCATTTTCTGGCCAAAAGAAACTCAGGGAAGGCATTACAACTTCCTCCTGTGACGTTCCAGCCCTATCCCACCCCCTGCAGTGAGTGGCTGGCGAGATCAAGTGACCGCCGAGTATAAAAGGCAGCCCCACCCGCTGCTCGCCACAGACACACGCTGGCAGAGATTAGGAACAGTGCTGCTGCTGCTGCTATAGGGAGAGTGTTAGCGTCTGCAAGAACCCCAACTGTCCTTCTTAGGGCCACATCTCACCATGTGCATTAGTGTTGTGGCTGCTGGGAGCAGTTTAGCACAATATTTTTTTTTTTATATCGGACGTGCAGGCTATAGCGTTCTCAGGCTGCAGTCTGTACTACGTAGTATAGGGGCAGTATTGGTCAGGCAGGGACAGTGGGTAGTGTAGAAGAACCCCAACGGTGCTTCTTAGGGCCACATCTTACCGTGTAATTTACAGTTGTTGCTGCTAGGAGCAGCTTTGCACCAAATTTTTTCTTTCATCTTGGGCTCTGCAGACTATTGCGCACTCAGTCTGCAGCCAATTCTACAGAGTATAGGGCCAGTATTGGTGAGGCAGGGACAGTGCTACTGTAGAATCCTGTCAACAAGTACCCCAAAAAATCACCTGTTTAGGGCTATCTGTGACCGTCTGCATTTAACTCCGTGTCTCCTGGTAGTTGTAGTACCTCATTATTGCACAGCTAGGCGTGCTTGCAGTCTTCCAAATAATTTTTTCCCTGGCTGCAGTTTGCGCTGTCTCACTCCAACTGCAGGGCAATAAGAATTCAAAAATTTTTTACATCGCTGTGTGTCTGCTGTAAATTGCACGCATGGTGACAGACACCCATACAGCGAAACTCACATTGCCGCAATCTAGCCTGCATTGCATTGCACTAAAATTATCAAAAAAAAAAGGAAAATCATTACAGCTAGCTGTGACTCTCTGCATTTCACTGCGTGGCTGGTGTGAGCTCAGGAGTATCAGTATTGCATATTGCACAGCTAGGCGTGCTTGCAGTCTTCTGAATAATTTTTTTCCTGGCTACTGTTTGCGTTACATAAGCGCTGTCTCAGTATAGCTGCACGCCAATAACAACTTAAACATTTTTTACACTGCTCTGTGTCTGCTCTATTCGTAATCCACCATGCTGAGGGGTAGGGGTAGGGCTAGAGGACGTGGACGCGGGCGAGGACGCAGAGTTCCAAGTGAGGGTGTGGGTATAGGCCGAGTTTCTGGTCCAGGTGAATCACAGCCGGCTGCTGCGGGAGTAGGAGAGAGGAAAGTTTCTGGGGTCCCCAGCTTCATATCACAATTTTTGGGTCCACGTCGTAGACCTTTATTACAAAATGAGCAGTGTGAGCAGTTCCTGTCGTGGATGGCAGAAAGTGCATCCAGCAATGTCTCCAGCAACCTGTCTTCTATGCCATCCACTGCTGCAACTCTGAATCCTCTCACTGCTGCTCCTCCTTCCTCCCAACCTCCTCACTCCATGAAAATGACACATTCTGAGGAGCAGGCAGACTCCCAGGAACTGTTTCGGGCCTCAGCTCTGATTGGGAAAAAATGGTTCCTCTCTCACCTGAGGAGTTTGTCGTGACCGTTGCCCAACCTTTGGAAAGTATACGGGGTCCGAGTGATGAGGCTGGGGACTTCCGGCAACTGCCTCAAGAGCTTTCGGTGAGTGAGGAGGTCAATGATTATGATGAGACACAGTTGTCTATCAGTGAGGCAGTAGTAAGGGCAGTAAGTCCAAGGGAGGAGCGCACAGAGGATTCAGAGGAAGAGCCGCTGGACGATGAGGTGACTGACCCCACCTGGTTTGATAAGCCAACTGAGGACAGGTCTTCAGAGGGGGAGGCAAGTGCAGCCGCAGGACAGGTTGGAAGAGGCAGTGGGGTGGCCAGGGGTAGAGGCAGGGCCAGAGCGAATAATCCACCAGCTGTTTCCCAAAGCACTTTCTCGCGCCAAGCCACCATGCAGAGGCCAAGGTGCTCAAAGGTGTGGCAGTTTTTCACTGAGAGCGCGGACGACCGATGAACAGTGGTGTGCAACCTTTGTTGCGCCAAGATCAGCCGGGAAGCCACCACAACCAGCCTCACCACCACCAGCATGCGCAGGAATATGATGGCCAAGCACCCCACAAGGTGGGACGAAGGCCGTTCACTGCCTCCGGGTTGCACCACTGCCTCTCCCCCTGTGCCCCAACCTGCCACTCAGATCCAATCCCCCTCTCAGGACACAGGCACGACCGCCTCCCGGCCTGCACCCACACCCTCACCTCCGCTGTCCTCCCCATCCAGCTATGTCTCTCAGCGCAGCGTCCAGCTGTCGCTAGCAGAGGCGTTGAAGCGAAAGCGCAAATACGCCACCACACACCCGTACGCTCAAGCTTTAAACGTGCACATAGCCAAATTGATCAACCTGGAGATGCTCCCTTACAGGCTTGTGGAAACTGAGGCTTTCCAAAACATAATGGCGGCGGAGGCCCTGCGCTACTCTGTCCCCAGTCACCACTATTTTTCACGGTGTGCCGTCCCAGCCCTGCACGACCCCGTCTCCTGCAACATTGTACGCACCCTCACCAACGCGGTTACTGGCAAGGTCCACTTAACACGTGGACAAGCACAGGCGGACAGGGCCACTATATCTCCCTGACGGCACATTGGGTGAATTTAGTGGAGGCTGGGACCGAGTCAGAGCCTGGGACCGCTCACGTCCTACCCATCCCCAGAATTGCGGGCCCCAGCTCAGTGCGGGTATCTGCGGTGGTGTATGCCTCCTCCACTAAACCTTCCTCCTACTCCAATGCAACCTCTACCTCGCAATCAAGACGTGTCAGCAGCAGCATGTCGTCAGCAGTCTGTGTCGTGCGGCAGCACAGCAGTGGGCAAGCGTCAGCAGGCCGTGCTGAAACTACTCAGCTTGGGAGAGAAGAGGCCCACGAATTGTTGCATGGTCTGACAGAGCAGACCGACCGCTGGCTTTCGCCGCTGAGCCTCCAACCGGGCATGGTCGTGTGTGACAATGGCCATAACCTGGTGGCGGCTCTGCAGCTCGGCAGCCTCACGCATGTGCCATGCCTGGCCCACGTCTTTAATTTGGTGGTTCAGCGGTTTTTGAAAGGCTACCCACACTTGTCAGACCTCCTCGACAAGGTGCGCGGGGCCAGCGCACATTTCCGCAAGTCCAACACGGACGTTGCCACCCTGTGGACCCTGCAACATCGGTTTAATCTGCCAGTGCACCGACTGCTTTGCGACGTGCCCACATGGTGGAACTCTACGCTCCACATGTTGGCCAGGCTGTATGAGCAGCGTAGAGCTATAGTGGAATACCAACTCCAACATGGGTGGCGTAGTGGGAGTCAGCCTCCTCAATTCTTTACAGAGGAGTGGGCCTGGATGGCAGATATCTGCCAGGTCCTTGGAAACTTGGAGGAGTCTACCCAGATGGTGAGCGGCGATGCTGCAATCATTAGCGTCACCATTCCCCTGCTGTGCCTGTTGAGAAGTTCCCTGCAAAGCATTAAGGCAGACGCTTTGCGGTTGGAAACGGAGGCGGGGGAAGACAGTATGTCGGTGGATAGTCAGAGCACCCTCATGTCTATATCTCAGCATGTTGAGGAGGAGGAGGAGCCTGAGGAGGAGGAGGGGGAAGAGACAGCTGGGCCCACTGCAGAGGGTACCCATGCTGCTTGCCTCTCATCCATTCAGCGTGTATTGCCTGTGGAGGAAGAGGAGGAGGAGGATCCTCAAAGTGATCTTCCTAGTGAGGACAGCCATTTGTTGCGTACAGGTACCCTGGCACACATGGCTGACTTCATGTTAGGATGCCTTTCTGGTGACCCTCGCGTTAGATGCATTCTGGCCACTACGGATTACTGGGTGTACACACTGCTCGACCCACGGTATAAGGGGAACCTTTCCACTCTCATTCCCGAAGAGGAAAGGGGTTCGAGAGTGATGCTATACCACAGGGCCCTGGTGGACAAACTGATGGTAAACTTCCCATCCGACAGCACTAGTGCCGGAAGGCGCAGTTCTGAGGGCCAAGTAGCAGGGGAGGTGCAGAGATCAGGCAGCATGTTCAGCGCAGGCAGGGGAACACTCTTCAAGGCCTTTGCCAGCTTTATGGCTCCCCAGCAAGACTGTGTCACCACTCCCCAGTCAAGGCTGAGTCGGAGGGAGCACTGTAAAAGGATGGTGAGGGAGTACGTAGCCGATCGTACGACCGTCCTCCGTGACGCCTCTGCTCCGTACAACTACTGGGTGTCAAAGCTAGACACGTGGCACGAACTCGCGCTGTATGCCCTGGAGGTGCTTGCTTGCCCTAAAGATTATTTTCGCTGCAACCGCGGATGCAAGCATTGTTCCCTATCACCGTAAAAAATGGGGACCTTTACCTTTGTCAATCTGTGTATGATATTCGTCCTCCTCCTCCTGCTCCTCCTCCTGAAACCTCACGTAATCACCCTGAACGGGCAATTTTTCTGTGGCCCAAAAGGCTCATATAACTTTTGTAAACAATATTTATACGTTTCAATTCTCATTAAGGCATTGAAACTTCCACCTGAACCAATTTTTATTTTAACTGGGCTGCCTCCAGGCCTAGTTGCAAATTAAGCCACAGCAAGCTAAGCAATTAATGGGTTTCACCTGCCCTGGGTTGGGCATGGGCAATTTTTCTGGGGTACATTTGTACTGTCGGTACACCAATTTTTTGGGCCCTCGTCTACAATGTAATCCAAGTAATTTCTATGGGCCTACACTTTTGCTACAGAAATGTAACTCTGTTCTGCCTACCTATACTTCTACCACAGTAATGCTAGAGGGGTCTGACTATACTTCTGCAACAGAAATGTAACTTCGGTCTGCGGATACTTCTGCTCCTGAAATGTTACCTTGGTTTGTGTGTACTGTTACTACTGTAATGTTACTAATACTGGGCTCTGCCCATACTGCTTCAACGGAAATGTTACTGGGGCCTGTCTATACTGCTACTACTGAAATGTTACTAATACTGGGCTCTGCCTATACTGCTGCAAGGGAAATTTTAATCTGCTGCTTTGCCCATACTGCTTCTACGGAAATGTTACTGGGGCCTGTCTATACTGCTACCACTGAAATGTAACTAATACTGGGCTCTCCCTATACTGCTTCTACGTAAATATTACTGGGGTCTGTCTATACTGCTACTACTGAAATGTTACAAATACTGTGCTCTCCCTATACTGCTGCAAGGGAAATGTTACTGGGGTCTGTCTATACTGCTACTACTGAAATGTTACTAATACTGGGCTCTCCCTATACTGCTTCTACGTAAATATTACTGGGGTCTGTCTATACTACAAGTACTGAAATGTTACAAATACTGGGCTCTCCCTATACTGCTGCAAGGAAAATGTAAATCTGCTGCTTTGCTCATACTGCTTCAACGGAAATGTTACAGGGGTCTGTCTATACTGTTGCTACTGAAATGTTACTGGGGTCTCTCCCTACTGTTACTACTGAACTGTTACTGGGGTCTGTCTAAACTTATACTACTGAAATGTTACTGGGGTCTGTCTATACTACTGCAAATGAAATGTTACTGGGGTCTTTCTGCACTGCTGGAACTGAAATGTTACTGGGGCCTGTTGCAACTGATACTACAGAAATGTTACTGGGGTCTGTCCCTACTGCTGCCAATGAAATGTTACTGGGGTCTGTCTGCACTGCTGGAACTGAAATGTTACTAGGGCCTGTCCATACTGATACTACTGAAATGTTACTGGGGTCTGTACCTACTGCTGCCAATGAAATGTTACTAGGGTCTGTCTGCACTGCTGGAACTGAAATGTTACTGGGGTCTGTGGAAACTCATACTACTGAAATGTTACTGGGGTCTGTCCTACTGTTGCCAATGAAATGTTACTGGGGTCTGTCTGCACTGCTTGAACTGAAATGTTACTGGGGCCTATCCCTAGTGATACTGCTGAAATGTTACTGGGGTCTGTCTCTACTGCTGCTAATGAAATGCTACTGGGGTCTGTCCCTACTGTTGCCAATGAAATGTTACTGGGGTCTGTCCGTACTGTTGCCAATGAAATGTTACTGGGGTCTGTCTGCACTGCTGGAACTGAAATGTTACTGGGGTCTGTCTGCACTGCTGGAACTGAAATGTTACTGGGGCCTGTCCCTACTGATACTACTGAAATGTTACTGGGGTCTGTCCTACTGCTGCCAATGAAATGTTACTGGGGTCTTTCTGCACTGCTGGAACTGAAATGTTACTGTGGCACGTCGCAACTGATACTACCGAAATGTTACTGGGGTCTGTCCCTACTGTTACTACTGAACTGTTACTGGGGTCTGTCTATACTTATACTACTGAAATGTTACTGGGGCCTGTCTATACTGCTGCAAATGAAATGTTACTGGGGTCTGTCCCTACTGCTGCCAATGAAATGTTACTGGGGTCTGTCCATACTCTTACCACTGAAATGTTACTAACTCTGGGCTCTGCCTATATTCCAACAATGAAAACAATCTTGGCAAATGCTTTCGCAGTGGTCCGTCTGGCGGCAGTCCAAGAATTTCACCTTAAACGACACAATAAGAAAGCCCCCACCACTCCCCTCTCCACGGCCCACTTAATCCTGGCCACATTCCAAAAACCAACTAAATAAAACCGCACTACTATATCTACACTCCACAACTTCATCCTGGCCACATTCCGAAAACCAACTAAATAAAACCGCGCTACTACGTCCACACTACATAACTTCATCCTGGCCACATTCCGAAAACCAACTAAATAAAACCGCGCTACAAGGTCCACAGTCGCGACCACTTTCTCACGAACGCGGTTACTGGTAAGGTGCATATAACCACGGACACGGGAATAGGACACGTACTGCCTCAAAAACATTATATAGATGACATTTTTCTGATCTGGAGGGGCTCCGAGATGGAGTTGTCCTCATTTCACAGGGAGTTAAATCAGATACGTCCGGAACTTGACTTCACTATAAAGCTCTCCCTGGAATCCTTTGAATTTTTGGATGTCCTAGTAACTCGGAAAGGCACTGGTTTTGAAACAGACCTGTATGTAAAGCCTACGGACAGGAATAGCATGTTGGCTTTCAATAGTTTTCATCCACAGTCCACCATTCGGTCACTACCGTGGAGTCAACTCCTCAGAGTTAAGAGAAATACAAATGATAGAATGATTGATCTTCGATTAGATAAAATGTGTGAAAAATTCTTAATGAGAGGATACCCTGCTGCGTTGGTAATGGATGCGGCAAATAAAGCAAGAGCAGTAGATAGACAGACATTATTTACACCAAAGGATAAAAGGGATCGGTTGAAAAGGATACCATTCGTATCGACGTATAATCCAGTTAGCAAGAGGATACAAGCCATTATTAAGTAGCATTGGCCTATTGTGGGTTTGGATAACACGTCGGAGGAATTTCTCAGTCCTCCGATGATGTCATACAAACGGGGACAGAACTTGAAGGACAAACTTGTCCACTCTTGGTATAAAAAGACTAGGACCCCTACACAATCTATATTTGCTCCCCTTAAACCTGGTAATTATCCATATCTTAACTGCGTCTCATGTAGTAATATGGTGAAGGGGGATCGCTTTCACCATGCACGTTCTGGTACGATGTTCAGAATCCTAGATTGTTACTCATGCTCTTCTTCCTATGTAATATATCTTATTACGTGCCCTTGTGGGCTACAATATATAGGTGAAACGATTCAAGAAATAAGATGTAGAATTGGACAGCATAAAAGTACCATCCGTACCAATAAGTTAAATTTGCCCATCCCTCGCCATTTTCACGGCGCGGGTCATTCTATTTCTCAATTGAAATTTCGGGTGATTGATGGAGTGCCTCCATCAATTAGAGGTGGTGACCGTATTGGAGCACTTAAGAAAAAAGAATTGCGCTGGATCTATTTATTAGACACACTAACCGCAAAGCGCTTGAATCAGGAATATGATTGTTGCCCATTCTTGTAACCACTTATACCTGATGTCGGCATTCTCCCATTATTTGCAGTACGGGCACTTTTGTAATGGATATATTTTAATTGTGTTTTTTTGTTGTTTGTTATAGATATCGTGTGGTCTCTCCAACATGGCGATCTCCGTGCCTACCCGCTGTCTCATCTATCAACCCTCTTTTTATATTAATTGCATTATATTGCTTTGATAATGAAATATATGTTGTGTTTGTTTGCTTTTGATTTCATTTGCATTCTTGTGTATTTCAATAACAGCAACATTTACCTTTTACATATTGATTGTCATTGCTTAGCATTTGATGTGACCAATCCCAATATGTGGATTGAGCCCTGTGTGTTGTGGATGTGTGACAGCCTGGAACTGCTTCCTGTGAGATTCATGATATACTTGCTTCTTGATAGATTCCTGAAGCTATATAACCCTATGGAGGTTCCGCTGACTGTCATTCATGCACAATAAAGTTTTGGTTGTTCACAACCACACGAGTGTGGAACGCTTGATGCGTTCCACGGGATGCGCATGGGCAGTGTGGTCGCGGGACTTCGGGCGGCGCGGGAGCGTCCCCTGGAGCCGCGCAGCCACAGGAGATCAATGGAGACGCTGGATTGGTACAGAGGGACGCCATGACAGCAACTGTATGCAGCAGGTGTGATAAGAGGAGGAGAGACCACACTTTGGCAAGTTGTGATTTGACATGTAATTGTATGTTCTTGTATATCTATGTGCTTCATATGGGGGGGAGTTTATACTTGATAACGACGCAAGTCGAAACGTTGTAACCATTTTGTGGAAGAAATAAAGGAAATCCTTCTTTGAAGTAACACCGTGTATGCTGCCATCGCGTTTGCCTCATCTTGGAATCTATAGATCTGACAGGATCAAGATCTTTTCAGGTGGCTTTGCATAATCAGTCCATCCCTTACGGGTATTTGAATGTGTGCTGCTGACATCTCTACACTTACTATACTTATACTACTGAAATGTTACTGGGGTCTGTCTATACTGCTGCAAAAGAAATGTTACTGGGGTCTGTCCCTACTGCTGCTAATGAAATGTTACTGGGGTCTGTCCATACTCTTACCACTAAAATGTTACTAATTCTGGGCTCTGCCTATACTCCAACAATGAAAACATTCTTGGCAAATGCTTTCGCAGTGGTCCGTCTGGCGGCAGTCCAAGAATTTCACCTTAAACGACACAATAAGAAAGCCCCCCACTACTCCCCTCTCCACGGCCCACTTAATCCTGGCCACATTCCGAAAACCAACTAAATAAAACTGCGCTACTATATCTACACTCCACAACTTCATCCTGGCCACATTCCGAAAACCAACTAAATAAAACCGCGCTACAAGGTCCACAGTCGCGACCACTTTCCCACCAACGCGGTTACTGGTAAGGTGCATATAACCACGGACACGGGAATAGGACACGTACTGCCTCAAAAACATCCCCCTCCTCCTCCAACAATGAAGACATTCTTGGCAAATGCTTTCGCAGTGGTCCGTCTGGCGGCAGTCCAAGAATTTCACCTTAAACGACACAATAAGAAAGCCCCCCACAACCCCCCCGCCACGGCCCACTTAATCCTGGCCACATTCCGAAAACCAACTAAATAAAACCGCGCTAATAGGTCCACACTCCACAACTTAATCCTGGCCACATTCCGAAAACCAACTAAATAAAACCGCGGTAGTAGTCCGTTATCCCTAGCTGAAGCTTTCAGCCGACTGGTAGAGCAACGGTGGCTTCCAACTTGTTAGTACTGCTAAGTCCAAAGATAAGCGTACAGCTGAGGTCGGAATACAGGTGACTATAGAACACAGCATTCCTGCAGGGCAAGGGACAGAGTTGCAGCAGGTACCGATCCTTAATGGACGCAGGCCAGCTCAGAACCACATACTCCCTGAATGATTTTGCACTGACCGATGATGAGGCCTTTACTTGTGATCATCTTTGGTAATTCCTAAGAAAGATCCGTGGTAGTAGCCGGAAACTTGGATTGCAATTTGCTAACACTTTGAAATGGACAACAGAAACCATATGAATGAAGGCTTTCCATATTTCAGCTTGAGATGAGGAGGAGTGCAGACTTGTAGTACCTTGAATATCCTTTTCATTGCAATCAAATGCCCCTCTCTTGTCTCAGAAAATACTAGCTTTTCCACATAGGTGTTGTCAATCTGTCTATACTCTTACTACTGAAATCCCACTAATACTGGGCTCTGCCTATACTGCTGTAACGGAAATGTTACAGGGGTCTGTCGATACAGTTACTACTGAAATATAATTGATACTGGGCTCTGCCTATACTGCTGCTACTGAAATGTTACTGGGGTCCGGCTATACTATTTCTACAGAAGTGTTAATAGGGTCTCCCTAGACTTCTGCAACATAACTGTTAGTGGGGTCAGCTTATACCTTTGCTACAGGAGTATTACAGGGGTCTGTGCATACTATGGGTGCACTAAGTGTTCCCATCGTGATGTTCAACGTACATGGCCCAAAAAAAAATAACCCAGACTGACTAGGTTGGTGCCGAAGCCCACCTGTATTTAATGTGACGTTAGCTCAGCTGTGCAGGGCACTGCAATGGGATTCATTTATGTACCACCGGTGGGTTCCAGGGAGCCACCCGTGCTGTGGGTGCACAGTGAATTCCCATTGCGGAGTTGTACCTGCCTGTGTCTATTTATAAAAAACCCCAGTCTGACTGGGGCATGCAGTGTGGGCCGAAGCCCACCTGTATTTAATTTGACGTTAGCTCAGGTGTGCAGGGCACTGCAATGGGATTTATTTATGTACCGCCGGTGGCTTCCTGGGGCCCACCCATGCTGTGGGTGCACACACAATTCGCATAGGGGAGTTGTACCTGCCTGTGTCTACTTGTAAAAAATGCCAGTTTGACTGGGGCATGCAGTGTGGGCCAAAGCCCACCTGTATTTAATGTGACGTTAGCTCAGCTGTGCAGGGCACTGCAATGGGATTTATTTATGTACCGCTGGTGGGTTCCAGGGAGCCACCCCTGCTGTGGGTCCACACGGATTTCACATAGGGGAGTTGTACCTGCCTGTGTCTACTTATAAAAACCCCCAGTCTGACTGGGGCATGCAGTGTGGGCCGAAGCCCACCTGTATTTAATGTGACGTTAGCTCAGCTGTGCAGAGCACTGCAATGGGATTTATTAATGTACCGCCGGTGGCTTCTGGGGACCCACCCATGCTGTCGGTCTACACGGACTTCCCGTAGGGGAGTTGTACCTGTCTGTGTCTACTTGTAAAAAACCCCAGTCTGACTGGGGCATGCAGTGTGGGCCCAAGCCCACCTGTATTTAATGTGACGTTAGCTCAGCTGTGCAGGGCACTGCAATGGGATTTATTTATGTACCGCTGGTGGCTTCCTGGGACCCACCCATGCTGTGGGTGCACACACAATTCGCATAGGGGAGTTGTACCTGCCTGTATCTACTTATAAAAAACCCCAGTCTGACTGGGGCATGCAGTGTGGGCCGAAGCCCATCTGTATTTTATCTGATGTTAGCTCTGCTGTCCAGGGCACTGCAATGAGATTTATTTATGTACCGCCGGTGGCTTCCTGGGACCCACCCATGCTGTGGGTTCACACGGACTTGCCATAGGGGAGTTGTACCTGCCTGTGTCTACTTATAAAAAAACCCAGTCTGACTGGGGCACTGCATTGGGACAAACTACAGGAGCAGTACAGAGCTAATAAGATGTGCACAGCTACGCTAGCATTGGAGTCTGCTCTTGGCCCACGATTGCTGAGGGTTTGTGCAGAGGCCTATGTCCTGGGTGCATTGAAAGTCTGCTTCCTGCCTACAATTGCTGAAGCTGTGGGCCAAGGCCTATGTGGTGGCGCGGTGCAAATCTGCCGTGTTGGGCCGCTCAGATTTATTTTTTGTATACATTCCTTGACCAGCCGATCGAGGGTGCATACTGTTGCGCAAGATGTGTGCACGTCGCAAATTCAGAAGCCCAAATTCTGGATCTAAATGAGCAACTGGCAACACTGAGAGCCATTGACAACATGGAAAGGAGTTTGCTGCTCACTGAGCAGGCACTCGCTGGGGTAGAGGCGGGGGCGGATGGCAGCACGGAAGAGCAGGGGGAGCAGGCAGTCAGCTGGGTGTCAGATAGAAGGAGGCGTAGAGGGAATAGATCCAGGGAGGCTGGTCCTGAGCTGGCACAACCCAACATGTCTGCAACGTTGGCAGATGAGGGCGATGCCATTACCGAGCCAGCACCGCTGCAGCACGACATGCCCTCTGAACGCCAGGGGGATGACTGCTCCGGTGAGATGGGGACGGGGAGTGCAGGGCAGGCTAGACAGGTTCTAGTGGTGGGGGACTCAATTATTAGGGGGACAGAGAGGGCAATCTGCCATAAAGACCGGGATTGTCGAACGGTGTGTTGTCTTCCTGGCGCTCGAGTTCGACACATCGCGGATCGGATTGACAGATTACTGGGAGGGGCTGGTGAGGATCCAGCGGTCATGGTGCACGTTGGCACCAATGAACAAGTTAGAGGTCAATGGAGGGCCCTCAAAAATGATTTCAGGGACTTAGGATCCAAGCTTAGGGCACGGTCCTCCAGGGTAGTTTTCTCGGAAATACTACCTGTACCTAAAGCCACACTAGAAAGGCAGCAGGATCTTAGGGAGGTAAACAAGTGGCTCCGGAGTTGGTGTAAGAAGGAGGGATTTGGGTTCCTGGAGAACTGGGCTGACTTTGCTGTCGGCTACAGGCTCTACCGTAGGGACCGGGTGCATCTTAATGGGGAGGGTGCAGCTGTGCTGGGGGATAAGATGGCTAGAAGGCTGGAGGAGTGTTTAAACTAGGGACTGGGGGGAGGGTAAAATGAGAAATAGTGGGGTAGCCAGTGTAACTAGCGATCCGGGTCCAAGCAAAGGGAATGGGGGTCGAGCAGGGGGTGGGGTTAGTACAGTTAGAACTGATAGATCAGCCATAAGTACGAATAGCAACAAAACAAATTTAAAAAACAAAAAAAATGATATAAATTGTATGACCACGAATGCAAGAAGTCTGATCGGTAAAGTGGGTGAGCTTGAAGCGAGAATGACTGATGAAAACTATGATATAGTCGGAATTACGGAAACATGGCTTGATAAGTGCGATTGGGCGGTGAATTTGCAGGGGTAAAATCTCTTCAGAAGAGACCGAAGGAACCAGAAAGGGGGAGGGGTATGTCTGTACATCAAATCAAACTTGAAGCCGAGGCTACGGGAGGATATAGGGGTAGGAGACGAACAGGTGGAATCTCTGTGGGTAGAAATACAGGGAGGAAAAAATAACAAAATCCTGATAGGGGTCTTCTATAGACCACCAAAAGCAACAGAAGAAACTGAAAACTTACTACTAAGGCAGATAGAAGAGGTGTCAAACCGCAACAAAGTAATTATCATGGGGGACTTTAATTATCCAGATATAACATGGGAGAAGGAAACCTGCAAATCTCATAGGGGTGATAAGTTCTTGAGAATAATTAAAGACAATTACCTGAACCAACTGGTACAGGAACCAACAAGAGGGAGAGCCACTCTGGACCTAGTACTAACCAACAAACCAGAACGTATAAAGGGGGTGCAGGTTGAGGGGCACTTGGGGAACAGTGACCACAATATAATCAACTTCCAGCTGTCATTCAAAAGGAAGCCTTATCAAGGAGCGACAAAGAAACTAAACTTTAGTAAAGCAAAATTTGATCAGCTTAGAACTACTATCGGTAACATTAATTGGGACAACATCCTCAAAAATGCCAGTACGGAGGACAAATGGGAAAAGTTCAAAAGGATCCTGATCACCTCATGTGAGCAGTTCATTCCCTTTAAAAATAAAAGAAACTCAACTAAAAGGGAACCAATGTGGCTCGACAGGACGGTAAGAGGGGCAATAAACGAAAAAAAGAAAGCGTTCAAACTACTAAAGCAAGAAGGCAGCGAAGAAGCGCTAAAATCATACAGGGAAAAAAACAAAATATGCAAAGATACGATCAAAACTGCCAAGGAGGAAGCAGAAAGACTGATCGCCAAAGAAAGCAAAAACAACCTGAAGCTATTTTTCAACTATATTAACAGCAAAAGGATTTGCAGGGAGAGTGCTGGCCCTTTAAAAAACAATGCAGGAGAAATCATTGATGATGACGAAGGGAAAGCAAATCTACTAAACAGTTTCTTCTCAAGTGTATTCACAAACGAAAAGGAAATGCCACAGGAGATGCAGGGGAATAAAACGAACCCCTCACAAAATATCTCATACCTAACGCAGGAGGAGGTGCGGAAGCGTCTAAAGAAAACTAAAATTGATAAATTGCCGGGCCCAGATGGATTACACCCAAGGATACTAAGGGAACTAAGTGACGAGATAGCTAGGCCGCTATACCTAATATTTCTAGACACTATCAAGACCGGTGTTGTACCATTGGATTGGCGCATTGCCAACGTGGTTCCAATTTACAAAAAAGGGAGCAAAAGTGAGCCTGGTAACTACAGGCCAGTAAGTCTCACTTCAGTAACAGGAAAATTTTTTGAGGGGATTCTGAGAGACGCCATCGATGAGTACCTCAAGGAGAATAAGGGAATAACTCCTCACCAGCATGGATTCATGAAGGGTCGCTCATGTCAGACAAATCTGATCAGTTTCTACGATGAAGTAAGCTCTAAGCTGGACCAGGGAGAATCTATTGATCTTGTATATCTGGACTTCTCTAAAGCCTTTGACACCGTGCCACATAATAGGCTAATATACAAAATGAGGCAGCTCGGACTGGGCGAAAACGTGTGTAAGTGGGTAAAAAATTGGCTCAATGATAGAAAGCAGAGGGTGGTAATAAATGGTTCGTACTCTGATTGGACCACAGTCGCTAGTGGGGTGCCACAGGGTTCAGTATTAGGCCCCACTCTGTTCAACATATTTATCAATGACCTGATAGAGGGGCTGCACAGCAAAATATCAATATTTGCAGATGACACTAAATTATACAATATAATTAATGCAATGGAGGACAACGTGCGGCTACAAACGGACTTGGATAAGCTGGGGGCTTGGGCAGGAAAATGGCAAATGAAGTTCAATGTTGAAAAATGCAAGACTATGCACATGGGCAAGAGAAACGGATGTCACCAATATTCACTTAATGGGGTACCGCTGGGGAAAAGTGATATGGAAAAGGACCTGGGGGTATTAGTGGATAATAGACTAAACTGGAGTAACCAATGCCAGTCAGCTGCTGCAAAGGCAAATAAAGTCTTGGGGTGCATTAAAAGAGGTATAGGGGCGAAGGGCGAGAACATTATCCTTCCATTATATAAGGCACTTGTCAGGCCTCACATGGAATACTGCGTACAATTCTGGTCACCGGTGCTCAGGAAAGATGTCACAGTGCTTGAGGGGGTTCAAAGAAGGGCAACTAAACTAATACATGGAATGACAGGACTGGAATACCCAGAGAGGCTATCCAAATTGGGACTATTTACTCTAGAAAAAAGAAGGTTAAGAGGCGATCAAATAACCATGTATAAGTACATGAGGGGACAATACAAGGATCTCTCCTGTGATCTGTTTACACCCAGGACCATGACGGTAACAAGAGGACATCCGCTACGATTAGAGGAAAGTAGGTTTTATCACCAACATAGAAGGGGGTTCTTTACTGTAAGAGCAGTTAGACTGTGGAACTCTCTACCGGAGGAAGTGGTGATGGCAAAATCCATAGAGGAGTTTAAAAGGGGACTAGATGTCTTTCTGGAGAAGAAGGATATTACAGGATATAAATATTAGGTATATAGGAAGGTAGGAACTATTAGGGGTTGATCCAGGGAACAATCTGATTGCCATTAGGGAGTCGGGAAGGAATTTTTTCCCCAAAAGGGCTAATTGGCTTCTGGCCTTGGGGTTTTTTGCCTTCCTCTGGATCAACTCAGTAGGATAGACAGGCTGGACATTGTCTTCATTCAGCCTTACATACTATGTTACTATGTTCATGTCTTGGCTTGCCTAGGACCCACCTATGCTGTTGGTGCCCACTTAGTTCCCATCGCGGTGTTTGACCTGTCTGGCACAAAGACACTGACTGAGTTGGGTAGGGGGCAGAGTGCAGATGGCTTTCGCCTTGCGGTGTCGATTGAGCTATGCGACACCTTGACAGAACGAATACTGTGTGGGCACATGGATTCCCGATTGCTATGCCCACGTTTGCAGCTCCTGATGGAGGTGGCACAGGATTGGATTTCTCATTGCTTCTGTACAGCATTGTGGGCTATCACCCCACCCCTTTTAAAGAGGGTCACTGCCTGGCCCTGCCAACCCTCTGCAGTGTGTGCCTCCGGTTCCTCCTCATCGCAGATGTACAACTAGTCCCCTACTTGCGAACAGGTTCCGTTCCAGGAACCTGTTCGCAAGTCGATTTGTTCGCAAGTCCGAACAAATGCTTGTATGGAGCCGGATCGCGGGTGGATCCCGTTCCATACAACATCGGGTGCCGGCTGTTCTTACAGCGGACACCTGTCGGCAGCAGTTCCGACGAGCTGCACCGCTTGTCGGAACTGTTAACACTTTAAATACTGCTCTGACAGCGGTATTTAAAGTGTTAACAGTTCTGACGAGCGGCGTGGCTCGTCGGAACTGCTGCCGCCGGCTGCCCGCTGTAAGAAACAGCCTGCACCCGACATTCAGGGGGCCCGTACAGCGTCCCACGATGAGATCGCGGGACGCTGTGTGGTTGCTAGGCAGCCGGGAACCTCCTGAAAGGCCCCAGGGCTGCCTATGCAGAGTGCCCATCAAGCGCACGGCTTGATAGGCGCTCTGCATAGACAGCCCTAGGGCCTTTCAGAAGGCCCCCGGCTGCCTAGCAACCGCGATCTGACCGGACAGGCTTCTATCGGGATTGATAGAAGCCTGTCCGGTCCCTGCACAGTAGGATGTAATACCATAGCATTACATCATACTGTGCAGGACAGATAGTTCTTATCTTGCGAAATTCGTAAGTCGAATGTTCGCAAGTAGGGGACTATCTGTACTGAGAAATAGACATGAGGGTGGTGTGGCTATGAAGTGAGCGTGTGGCATGAGGGCAGCTGAAGGCTGCGCAGGGACACTTTTGTGTGCGCTGTGAACGCTGGATTGTGCGGTGTGTTGGGCAGCATGTGTTACGGCACTCTGCCCCCCGAGCGCCAGTTGGGGTGCCCTGATCTTCCCGCACCCCACTGTCCCTGCCTACTTGCCTCGGCCCTGGCTAACCCCAGGCGGACAACTGGGCGGCGGTCCCTGCACTGGCTAGGGACCTGGCGACTGCCTAGATGGAACTACTAACAGGGGACAGAGTGCCGACAGAAGAGGCAGGTGTAACAAACCAACAAAACTTACAAGTACAAGCAGGGCTGGAGATGGAGCTCACAGGCAGATAGACAGGACCTGAATAGCAACTAGTGCTGACTGGGACAGACCAGACTAGGGGCTAACAGGACCAACAGAAACAGGCTGAGAAAGGATAGCAGGGCTGACAGACACCTAGGGACTGGCTGAGGTAAACTGCAGACAGACTAACTAGATGAAAGCAGAACCAATAACTGGCAGTGAGCTCACATCACTGCCAGTCTCTTAACCACAAGGTTCCGCCCCCGGGCGGAGAGTGGGAGGAGGCAACTCCACCCACTGCTGTATAAGAAGAGCGGGGGAGTGCGGGCGGCACCCTACGGGTGGACACGCCCATGCCGCCGCCCACCGGCCGTCCCAAGCTGCTGGGATAACCTCGACACAGGGCTCCAGGCTGCTGGAGCCGACGCCGGAGCGACGCGCGCCGACCGCGGGACCCCGTGCCGCGCTGTATGGTAACATTACCCCCCCTCTGACGGGGGACCTCCGGGCCCCCGGAAACTCGACCAGGCTTATCCAGGAGGCGGCTGCGAAAACGCTGTACCAACCCGAGAATGTGACCCTCCTGGGCGGTCACCATGGGCTGACAAATCGCGGATCACCGGCACCAGGTCTTGCAGCTGGTTTGCAAGGGCGCTGATCGCCGCCATGAAAAAAAAGTATTTTAAGGGCCAGTTATTATGTTACGGCACTCTGCCCCCCGAGCGCCAGTTGGGGTGCCCTGATCTTCCCGCACCCCACTGTCCCTGCCTACTTGCCTCGGCCCTGGCTAACCCCAGGCGGACAACTGGGCGGCGGTCCCTGCACTGGCTAGGGACCTGGCGACTGCCTAGATGGAACTACTAACAGGGGACAGAGTGCCGACAGAAGAGGCAGGTGTAACAAACCAACAAAACTTACAAGTACAAGCAGGGCTGGAGATGGAGCTCACAGGCAGATAGACAGGACCTGAATAGCAACTAGTGCTGACTGGGACAGACCAGACTAGGGGCTAACAGGACCAACAGAAACAGGCTGAGAAAGGATAGCAGGGCTGACAGACACCTAGGGACTGGCTGAGGTAAACTGCAGACAGACTAACTAGATGAAAGCAGAACCAATAACTGGCAGTGAGCTCACATCACTGCCAGTCTCTTAACCACAAGGTTCCGCCCCCGGGCGGAGAGTGGGAGGAGGCAACTCCACCCACTGCTGTATAAGAAGAGCGGGGGAGTGCGGGCGGCACCCTACGGGTGGACACGCCCATGCCGCCGCCCACCGGCCGTCCCAAGCTGCTGGGATAACCTCGACACAGGGCTCCAGGCTGCTGGAGCCGACGCCGGAGCGACGCGCGCCGACCGCGGGACCCCGTGCCGCGCTGTATGGTAACAGCATGTAACCCAGGAGAAGAGGCAGCGGTGTGACTCGCCGGCAGTGATTGTGCTTGGTTGGAGGTAGTGTGGTGCTTAGCTAAGGTGTGCCTTGCTAATGAGGGTTTGTCCGAAGTAAAAATTGTTAGGCGGGGGGCACTCTTGCCGCTATTGTGGCTTAATAGTGGGACCTGGGAACCTGAGATGCAGCCCAGCATGTTGCCCCTCGCCTGACCTATCCGTTTCTGTGTCGTTTCCATCACTTTCTTGGGTTTTCCAGATTTTCACAAATGAAAACCTTAGCGGAGCATGGGTCATATACAAAAATGCTCGAGTCACCCATTGACTTCAATGGGGTTCGTTACTCGAAACGAACCCTCAAGCATCGCGGAAAGTTCAACTCGAGCAACGAGCACCCAAGCATTTCGGTGCTCGTTCATCTCTAGTATTCATACATGTATCCAGCATATTTTGTAAAGCTAGGTTAAAATGAATTTTTACCCCCTCCCCACCAAATGAAGTATAAATGTCAGACGCAAGGAACCATTACTATTTGGTGATCTTTCAAGAGAGGCTAGATGTGCTACAATAGTAATGGTCAGGATGAGATGAAGTTTAAATCCTGCATAATTAATTTATTCTGCAACACGGGCTACTTTTTTTTTAACCCTACTGAAAGTAAAATGATAACCCAGGATCCCAGTGATGTTTTATTCCATGTCTTTATAATAGTCAAAGCTGCCTTCTCACACAGATCTCAAAATACCCTATTTAATACTAATTGATAAAATTCTGGTTGTCTGCAGCCACCACAAGGGGAAGCCCGATACATTCTATTCCATTTGTAGGGATGCCATTGAACTCAGTGACAGGTCAGCGCTGAGCCAATCAGGGGGCAGGTCTGACTCACACCCCCTACACACCCACTGCAGGCCGGCCGCTCGGAACTCCGGCTGCCGGGAGCAGGTAAGTATATATATATTTTTTATTTTAACACTTTTCTGGATGAATTGCAGGGAAGGGCTTATATATTTAAGCCCTTCCCGACAATTCATCCCACACTCGCCCGCAGCCCATTGCTTTCAATGGAGCGGGCTGTATTGCCGGCTCCATTGAATGAAATGCGCTGGACAGCTCCGGCCCGTTTCTAATGAAACGCGGCTAGGAGCAGATTTTCGGGCGATTTTCAGGCACCGGTCACGCGATTTGCGGATGCGCATCCGTCATGCGATCCGCAAATCGCGCGAAAAAAAACCCCGTCTGACTAAGGCCTAAAGCTGACAGATTGCGATGGCATCTAGTGTGTGGCACCCTCTACAGGTCACCCATAGATCTACAATGGGATTCAAGTCTGTGCTGTAACTGTGCCATTCCAAAATGTTGAACTTCTTTTGGTGAAGCCACTCTTTTGGTGATTGGGAGGTATGCTTTGGGTTGTTGTGCTGAAAGGTGAAATTTCTTTTCATCTTCAGCTTTTTAGCTGAGGCCTGAAGGTTTTGTGCCAAAATGGATGAATATTTGGAACTGTTTATAATTCCCTCCACCTTGACTAAAGCCCCAGTTCCAGCAGCAGAACAGCTGCACACATAATGCTGCCTCCACCATCTTCCCTGTGGGCATGGTGGTCTTCTGGTTATGTGCAGTGCTGGCTTTGTACAAAACCTACTTTTTGGAATTCTGGCCAAAAAGTTCATCGTCGGTCTCATCAGACCACAACACGTTCTCCGAAATACTTTTGGCAAACTTCATGTAGGTTTTGGCAAAACATAGTTGGGCTTGTTTTTTTTTTCTTTGTTAGAAAAGGCTTCCTTCTTGCTCCCCCCCCCCCCCAGACCAGACATATCAAAAATACAGGAGGTAGTTTTCACATGCACTACACAACCAGGACTGCCAAAAACTCCTGCGGCTCCTTTAACCCCTTCCCTCCATATGACGTAAGGGTATGTCCTGCCATGGGAACAGGACTCCAGGTACTGGCGTCATGTATTGCCAGTACCTCTGATCGCTGTAATAAGCGATAAGGCATTGCAGGACCGAGGTCCTGTAATGCCTTAACTTAGCGATCACAGCTGGTATGGTGCAAGTCCCTCAGAGGGACAGAAAAGGTGTAAAAAAAAAATGTACAAAAAATAAAAATGGGGGGGCTTTTACTCATATTAGCATAAAAAAATAATAAAAAAAAAATCCCACATATTTGGTATCGTCATGTCCGTAACGTCATGTACAATACGTTGTACATGCTTTTTATCCTGCATGGCAAAAAGCGTAAAGAGAATGCTAAAAAACGGAGGCAAAACACAATAAAAGAGAAAAAAAGCCGTATGTACCCCAAAATGGTACCAATAAAAAATTACAGCTTGTTTCGCAAAAAATAAGCCCTCACAGAGCTCCGTCCATGAAAACATTAAAAAGTTGTAGGACTTTCAATGCAGTGATTTAGAAAAAAAAAGATTAGAAAAAAAGGGTTTTTATTGCAGGAAAGTGGAAAAACCTTAAAAATTTGGTATTGCTGTAATCATACCGACCCGCAGAAAAAAAATGTATTGTCATTTATTATGCTGTATAATTAATGCTTTAAAAAAAAACCCAAATCTATGGCAAAATTTATGCTTTTTCTTTATAAATTTTTCTTTGAAAAATGGAGATGAAAATCTGCCAAATATCGTTGCGTCCTTAAAGGGGTTGTCCCGCGCCGAAAAGTTTTTTTTTTTTTTTTTTCATAGACCCCCCCGTTCAGCACGGGACAAACCCAAGGGACGTGATAAAAAAAAAAAAAATTTTACTTACCCGAATCCCGTCTCTGCAGCTTCTTTCTTCTTTGCAGCCAAGATGGCCACCGGGATCTTCACTTACGATGCACCGCGGATCTTCTCCCATGGTGCACCGTGGGCTCTGTGCGATCCATTGCCGATTCCAGCCTCCTGATTGGCTGGAATCGGCACACGTGATGGGGCGGAGCTACGGAATGACGCGTAGAAGGGGCGGAGCCAGAACGCCGCTCGTGCCGAGACCGAAGAGAAGGGAGAAGACCCTTCTGCGCAAGCGCGTCTAATCGGGAGATTAGACGCTGAAATTAGATGGCACCATGGCGACGGGGACGCCAGCAACGGAGCAGGTAAGTGAATAACTTCTGTATGGCTCATATTTAATGCACGATCTATATTACAAAGTGCATTAATATGGCCATACAGAAGTGTATAACCCCACTTGCTGCCGCGGGACAACCCCTTTAAGCCCAAAATAGGCCATGTCCTAAAGGGGTTAACATTGCTGTCGGCCTCTTGGAGCCTTCTGGACCAATTTTCTTCTGGCCTATTTATCGATTTTCAAAGGACGTCGAGTTCTTGGTAATGTTATTGTTGTGCCAAATGTAATCCACTTCTTGCTGACGTCTTCACTGTGTTCCATGGTATATGTAATGCTTTAGAGATGTTTTGGTCCCCTTCTCCTGACTGATGCATCTCAACAATCCCTGTTATGTGCCGAAAAATGCCGGTAAGCAATGTCAGGAAAATCCTCCTAGAAGAGCTGAATGTTATATGGGTAAATCAGAATCACTGTAAATAATGACAGTGGAGTACTGACTACTATTAACATGACTTTATATGTGACTAGCTTCGCCTGAGTTAATTTGGTACTGGTGTGTATATGGTGTTCACACGGAAAATCTTATGAAGTCGTGGTTACTTTAGAGATACTGAAGAAAAAAATATGTTCACCATTTTGCATGGTTCTTTGCGTTACCCAGGAAACACCACGTGGAGGTAACCATGCAACGTTTCCTTTATATAAAATAACATCAGGAAGTGAGAGAATTAGATTACGTATGTAAAATTTGGAGGCTAATTATTTTGCACTTAGAATTGAATAATCGATTTGGGACTCATTAACTTTTCCTATTTATGACATAATCAATGCTCATGCCAAATTTCAAGTTTCTATGACATCGGGAAGTGAGAGAATTAGATTCCGTACGTAAAATTTCGACGCTAATTCTTTTGCGCTTAGAATTGAATAATCGAATTGGGACCCATTTACTTTTCCTATTTTGGACATAATCTATGCTTGTGCCAAATTTCATGTTTCTACGACATTGGGAAGTGAGAAAATTAGATGACGTACGTAAAAATTGGACGCTAATTCTTTTGCGCTAGAATTGAGTAATCGAGTTGGGACCCATTTACTTTTCCTATTTTGGACATCATCAATGCTTGTGCCAAATTTCATGTTTCTCCTAGTGGCGAGTCAGTGAGGGCGTTTTCGTCTTTATATATATAGATGCTATGCATGTCTCACAACGAGCTCCAATTTGGAGGTCTGAAACACAGAAACATTGGGTCCATGTAGAGAATCACTTTGCATTTTTGGTCTCAACTAAATATTTACTTGTGATTCCCTTGTGGAATTTACCTCTGCCTTCTTACCTTTCACTACTGACCCACAAATCATTAAAGGCCTGGAAACCGTGCTATGATCATGCAAAACCTCAAGGAGCCCTCCTAAGAGACTATATACACCAGGATGTGTGCCAGCATGCTATCCCATACCTGAGTATCTCTAGGGGGTTTCACTAGGTATTTCCATGCTTACTCAATTATTGCATGGAGACTCTCTTGCACCATACGACCAGTTATCATTCTGTTATCCACTGCCTGTGGAAGATCAATACAAATACAACATTTCTTAGGCTTTTGTAAACCCTCAATGCTTTGAGGAAACCTAAACATATTTCAGATATTTTCAAAAGGAACCAACGGGCTTAAACCTATGTACTCTATACTACATGATCATGCAAATTTCTAAAAAACTTACCCACTGAGGGACTGGGCGAAGAAGCTGGTTCAAGAATTTAGTGATGAAGAGTGGACACAAACTTTCCACTTGACACATAAAGCACTGAAATGTAGTCACATGTGGAAACTATAATGAAAATTATATTGCGTTGGTATGACACTCCCGTTCGCTTGGCCCAAATGTGCCTAACTGTATGGTTGATTGCTGGAGGGGTAGTGGCAATAGGGGAACTTTGCTGTATATCTTATTAGCTACCCTTTCCTTTAGCAATACGGAGATTCGTAATTTCATTCATTATTCTCTTTGGTTGGTTATGGGGTCTCAAAAACTCCATCTTCAGCTTTGCTGAATATTAGATTACACTCTGTAGCATCGAAATTTCAAATCTCAGCATTATTAAATGTTCTTATACTGAGACACTGCAAAAGCATAGACATTCCCTAAAACTATTATTATGATCAACCAGATGTATGTTTGAAAAAATGCTTGCCTGCAATACCTTTATGCTTGTTAAATTTCCCGCTATATGGATTCCAGCAATGCCTGTGTTTCGGGATGAATGTAACTTCCTTTTTCTCTATAGTAAACACCTGGGCAACTTTTTTAAGCTAAAAAAAAAAATTCTGGAGCTTGGACTATAGAAATTTCTTTATAACTGGTATTTACTTACTTTTTCCTATCAACTTTCTGTTTATTGGTTAAAGGAGATGTCTCGAGGAAGCAGTGATTTTTTTTTTTGCCCAGTCCCCCTAATTAAACATACATTACTAATTACCCCTGTAAATGACTTTCCTAGCTGGTTCGTACTTACCGTTCCAGCGTTTCAGCAACTTATAAAAGTTTCCCCAAGATGGCCGCCGGCTCTTTCCCCGTCGCTCGCTGCAGCCCGACGTGCGCGCTCCCGAGACGCTGCCAGCTGTGTCTCCATGGCAACCGGACGCCCCGCAGCCGCCGACCAGACGCCCCGCAGCCGCCGACCAGACGCCCCGCAGCCGCCGACCAGTCACCCACCGCCAGGCAGCAGGTAACCGGCGCTAGCCCCCGGCTCCCCAGCGCTACGCTCCCGGCTCCCCAGCGCTAGACCCTCAGCCCAGGTGAAGGCCCCGGAGCCCAGCGCTAGGT
The DNA here is from genome assembly GCF_035609145.1 of Eleutherodactylus coqui. NCBI lineage: Eukaryota > Metazoa > Chordata > Amphibia > Anura > Eleutherodactylidae > Eleutherodactylus > Eleutherodactylus coqui. The sequence goes on from NC_089849.1 coordinate 119,782,840, forward strand.
TCCGGAGCCCAGCGCTAGGTTCCGGAGCCCAGCGCTGGGCTCCGGGGCCTTCACCTGTCAGTGAACATCACCCCCGACCCATCACTTACCCCCCTGGCCCAGCGCTAGTTCCCCCAGCCTAGCGACAGCCCCCCCCCGTCACAGCGACAGCCCCCCCCCCCGGCGCAGCGACAGCAGCCCCCCCGGCCCATCACTTACCTGGACGGCAGGACAGCTGGACGGCAGGACAGCTGGGCGGCTTCTCCGGACAGCTGGGCGGCTCTGCACCTTCCTCTAACAGAGGAAGGTACAGAATGGCCGCTCCAGCGCGCTCCCGAGCAGTGACAGCTCATCTGCGCATGCGCAGAAGAGCTGTAGCGGGGAGCACACTGAAGCGGCTCGCGCTGAAAGGATAAGACCGGACTGCGCAAGCGCGTCTAAAAAAGCAAGCTGCCGGCGAATTTAGACGGAACCATGGAGACGAGGATGCTAGCAACGGAGCAGGTAAGTGGAATAACTTCTGTATGGCTCATATTTAATGCACGATGTATATTACAAAGTGCATTAATATGGCCATACAGAAGTGTATAACCCCACTTGGTATCGCGAGACCACCACTTTAACTGTTCTACAACTTTCTTTGTTATAAAGCATGCCATGTTTTACTTTGTATGACAATAACTCATTACAAATGTATTGTTAATTGGAACATGAATGATCATTACTATTCATGTTGTACTCGGCTTTTGAAAATGAAAAATTTAATAAATACTATTGAAACAAAAAAATGTAGTAAGTTTAGTTTTGGTACTGTATCTATATATTAAACTTAGTTTTAGTAGTAAGTTTCATTCTGTAATCATATTTATGTGGTATGCTATTTTACCAGGTCCCAAATAGAGCCACTTTTACACTTTTTCCAGGGCCATTCTTAGTTTCCAATTTGCTCCTGCTGGTCTGTATCATGGAACAACACATGCAATGTTCACTGCCCCTGCAGATCAGACAGCACACAGAAAACTGTATGTGTGCTGTCCAATGCGAATAGCGTCCAGGGCTCTCAGTGATGAATGAGGCCTTAGACAGTTGTGGACTCAGGTCCTTAAATGAAACCTCAATACTCCTAATACGCCAGAAGCTTATATTTTTATAAAACCCACTGGCTCCCCAAGATTTAAGTGGTTGCTTGCACATCTTCAGGCTGCCAAAAATGTTTTACCTTGATAGAAAAGCTGAGATCCCCCCCCCCCCCCCCCCACACCTTAGAAGAATGGTATGCAGAGGTTTCCCTTTTAAATAGAATGGAGGAATTAGTTGATGATACTCCAGCAGCCATGACACACCATACTGTTACCTGGTGGGACTGGATTAAATAAGTAGTCAGACGATGTTTGCCTTTCATCCAACTAACTGTAATGCTTTATAACATTGTTTTTGCAGTCATCTGATCTGCTTCTCTCTATTGGTAAGTGATGCTAATTTCCTCATACCTTATTGCAATTTCTGCTGTTGAGTGCTTTTTCTCCCTCTTCTAATTTCCCATCTTTGCTTTGTGTATTCTTTTATTACCTATCATGTCTCCCAGAATGCGCTGGAGCATATTACATTTTGTTTTTGTGATATCTGTTATACTTTTAAAATAGCAATAAAATTTGAATTAGAAAAAAAAAGCTACGAAATTGATATAGAAATGCAATAAAATCACCATGTGGAAACAGTCTGAGTTGAGGCACATGATTATTTACTATTAATGTGAAGTACATGGCAATGTTAATTTATTAACCTCATGTGCCTCAGATAAATAATAAATAACCCTATGCGCCTCACTTTATCCCAATTGTTTGCCCCTTTTCTCTGTTTTTCGTCTGTATTTGCATGTATTCCCCTTTTTGTGTTGTCCCTTCTGTCCGTGTTCACTCTAGGGTCTCCCTGTAGATTCCTTATTAGGGCAAGTGCTCCACTTTGCAGGTGGGATCCATCCCAGTTACATTAGGGACAGACCCCATTTCATCTTAGCTTTCTGTCGTATCATTTAGTTCCCCCGTTCTGTTCTGTTGTCTCATGTCCAACCTGACCCAGCTATCTGGCCTGGTCAGATGCAACACTAAATTTAGGTTGCTGCTTGGATTCTCATGCATGTTTCATGCCAATAGACAAACCACGTATTTATATAGTCAGCATTTTAGCTAATTGCTGATGTACAGTGTGAATAATGAATATGCATCTGCAGGACCCAGCAGTGCTATTATTCAGAGAGATATGAGTGAGTCAATAAACCAAAGTCATTTGAAGGTAGAAAGCCCTAAAATCATCTTCACCCTCCAAAATGAGTGTATAGTTGGGAGGATATCTCTGCACTTGACCTGAAGTAGAGCAAGACCAACTAATAAACTTCAACCTCAGAATAGAAGACATTGTCATCCATTAAGCAAGTAATATTGTCTTAAATAGGGTTTCTTTTATGCAAAGAAATCTTGATCATTGTTTAAAGGGGTTGTCCGTTACTGGACAACATGGCACCTTTAGCGCCTCCTGTACTAAAATAAGAAAAGTAGGAGCACTTACCTGTTACTTACTGCCGCGATCTAGTACTGCAGCCCCGCTGTGGTCCTGGTGTTGGTTGTGCCAGATGATGTCACCAGAAGCCAAGTGCCCATTGCAGCCAATCAGAAGATGCAGTGTCATGTTCCTGATATCCTGGCATCATGGCACTTAGGATGTGAGCGCTGATACCAGGAGAATGAGAGGTGACATCATCTATGATAACAAACGCCAGGACCACAGGAGCTGCAGTACTAGATTGCGGCAGCAGGGAACAAGTACTGCTTTTTTTCTTATGTGAGCACAGGGGGCACTAAAGGAAGCATGTTGTCCAGGAACCGGACAACCACTTCAATGAATCATTCAGCTTTTTTTCATATGTTGTTGTTAGCCGTTTAGTCGTTCACGACACTCTGGGACCCTAAAGGCGAGCTCCCTCCATGTTTTTCCGTTTTGCACTGCTTCTTTCAGTTGTGCGATATCCATGCCAGTATCAGCTTTGACAGTATTAGCCATTATGTTTTTTGGTGGCCAGGTCTTCTATTGCCACTGATCTGTCCAAGCATTCTAGATTTTTCTAGTGACTCTGCTCGCATTACATGGCCAAAATCCGTGAGCCTGAGTCTGGTCATCTTGTCCTCCAGTGATATATCGGGTCTTATACGACTTTTTTGTTTGTTATATACATTTTATATCAAGTCACCATTCTCTAGATCTCTGCTTGTTGTCAAGGGAATTAAAGAAGTCTAAAGAAGTTTAAATCTGTAGGTTCAAAACCCATACAGACCTCATTCTTGTCGCAACTGTCGGTTGATTACACTATATCCATTCTAGCTAATCCTTTACTAGCTACACTTCCAGTTCTCCAGACAGATATAGTTGACCTACAATGATACATTGTAGTAAACTTCTTAATTTTTAGGTCCAACATTCTGAGTTGGGTAATTCCCTGAGAAAGCAGGTGGAGCTCTTTTTTGCCTGCAAAGACATTGGCCTGCGTTGTCAGGTTTTTGGATGAAATTTTAGCAGTAATATTTGTGACTTTTCTTGCACCTCCCAAATTTGTAAAGCGCTATAAGCAGACGTGGCCGCGAAAGGAGATGTACTTAAGGGCTCTTTAACAATTGCACATGCCTCAGCGTAATGTATTTGCGTCATAAACGAGTCTGTTTTGCTGCATGCCTGCATATCTGGCTGTCCTTTTTCCGCGCACTAGGCATTTTTGGGTGCAGAACACAACCACACCCCGATATTCTTGGCTTTTTAGCCTAATGAGTTCCAGGTCTCTTCTTTTATCTACAAATTTTTGTTAGCATGTACAATATTTCCAGATGGTCTAGAGCTAATCAGACCATCGTTATAACCACATTCTCACTCCAATTGCTTCCAATATCCACTGTGCAAATATATTTTGCTTAGGCTGTCTCACATAAACGTATTTGCGCAACATATTATGCACGCAAAATTTGCGCATGCAATACGCAGTGAATAGAGCCCATTGATTTCAATGAGTTGATTCACATAAATGTATTTTGCGCTCACATTTGGTTCATGCAAAACAATACTGCGCATGCGACTTTGGGCAGAAAAAGAGCAAATATTAAACTAATTACACTCGTTGCCTATTTCTATGGTTGCATATCTTTTTTTGCGTGCGCAATTGCGCTTGATTTGCATGCTCAAAAAGTACAGTAAAACACACAGATGCATGTGCAAATACGCAACGTAAATGCGCTTTCACACGTGCGACACTGGCTTTAGACCGGTTTCACACAAGTGTATGCCTATGTGAGTGCTTATAAGCACTGCGTATTTGCAGAACGAATTATGCTTTTTTGCGTGCGCATTGGTGTAGAATTCATTCCAGCTGCTTTCAACGACCACTGTGCAAATATATTTTCTTTATGCCTAAGGCCATTTACACATGGGCGACAAAATCGTGCAAGAAAACGTATGTATGTAAAGTTCATGCTTTCCAATGGATTCCTTCACATTAGCGCTGATTTCTCTGATGCTATCTAGCGAGGAAAAAGAATTGCGACATGCTGTATATTGCGTCGCTTTGCGATTTTGTTGTAGCCAATGTTTCCCTATGAAGCTTTTGTTTTTTGTCGCATCGCAACGCATGGAATCGTGGTTTTAACGTTTGAAAATAAGCCCTGCTCCATAACTAAGCCCTAGCTGCATTTCAAAAAGAAAACAAAAAGGAATACTTACTAGAGATGAGTGAACGTACTCGTTTCGAGTAATTACTCGATCGAGCACCGCGATTTTCGAGTACTTCAGTACTCGGGTGAAAATATTCGGGGGGCGCCGGGGGGAGGCGTGGCAGCGCGGGGGGGTAGCAGCGGGGAACAGGGGGGATCCCTCTCTCTCTCCCTCTCCCCCCCACTCCCCGCTGCAACCCCCCACTCATTCACGGCGCCCCCCGAATCTTTTCGCCCGAGTACAGAAGTACTCAAAAATCGCGGTACTCGGGAGAAAAAGGGGCGTGGCCGAGTAGGTTCGCTCATCTCTAATACTTACCTAAACGGCTTGGGCCGGGCCCTCCAGCTGCTCTCCGGAGCTCTGCATGGTGTCCTGCAGTCCTTGCTCGCCCACAAAAGATCCCTGGGTGATTGGGTGTGTATATAAAATTGCGCCAGGAAACATAGCATAAATGCGACCATTTTCAGTTGCTGATTTTAATACGCCGTGTCAAAAGATAGGTCTTGCACGTAGCTCCGCCCCGTCACATGTGCTGATTCCAGCCAATCAGGAGGCTGGAATCGGCACATGTGACTGGGGCGGAGCTACGCGATGACACGTACAAGGGGGCGGAGCCAGAATGCCGCTCGTGCCGGACCAAAGAGATGGGAGAAGACCCTTCTGCGCAAGTGCGTCTAATCGGGAGATTAGACGCTGAAATTAGACGGAGCCATGGAGACGGGGACGCTAGCGCAGGGAAGGTAAGTGAATAGCTTCTGTATGGCTCATATTTAATGCACGATGTATATTACAAAGTGCATTAATATGGCCATACAGAAGTACTTAACCCCACTTGCTTTCGCGAGACAACCCCTTTAAGATTGGGACTTGGTCACGTCTATTCTTCCTTCATGCAATTTAGTGGCATGTACGGGCGATGGTAAAAACGCATACGGTCGTGTGAAAGGGGCCTTATTGTGTAGATTACTCAAAGCTCTGTCCTTCATATATAGACTAATGCAAAGTGACCACTAGTTGATTTGCTTAGGTTCTATTTTATTCCCTGGTTAAGCAGAGACCTCCGGCTCAACTGATTAGCGCTTTCTAAAGAATCCTTGTCACGTTTAAGGGCGCCTACCCACTGGCGTTGCCGATTTTCGTGCGTGAAAAACGCAGCGTTTTTCGCACGTTTTCCGCGCCTTTTTCGCGGCGTTTTTCGTTAATTTCCATTGACAATCATGGGTGCATTAAGAGAAAAATAAGGAGACATATGCAACTGACAGTTCCTATGTGGAAAATTGCAACGAAACGAAAAAAAAATAACCCAAATGGACAAGAACACATTCTATGCTAATTGCTCTTCAGAAAAAACGCAAAACGCAATTTAGCATCGCAGGAAAAAAAAAAATCGCCAGTGGGTAGGCACCCTAATAGGGAGAAACAAAGCAGCAGTGATATAGGAGATGCACAACCCACAGGACATTCATAGGAGGTATTCAAGGCTGTGCCACTCCTTTTATACAGAACTAATGAGCTGCTGCACACAAGACAAGCTGGTAGAGAAATGTCACCCTGACTCACAGGGACTTATTGCATATGACATGTCTGATGTTCACGTATGGCTCCTTAACTCAGACACTGACTTCATGCTGAAGCTAATTGCAGACGGAGAGGCTGTAACAGCAGTTGAGAACCGGTTGGCATGTGTGCTATATGTGTAGCACTAATTATTGTCTCCTATATGCCTACGAGTGAAATCTCTACAGGAAGCACAGGGGAAATTTAAAGGGGTTATTTGAAATTAGAAATCTGCTAAAATGATCTGTTTGGTTTTCAGAGAAACAATGCAACTTTTGGCTATGGGCTGTATTTGCAATTGCAGCTTAAGTAACATAGTATGTTAGGCTGAATGAAGACAATGTCCATCTAGTTCAGCCTGTTTTAACATCCCCCTTGTTTGTCCATAGGAAGGCAAAAAAAAAACGTGAGCCAATTAACTTCTACGGAGGAAGAAATTCCTTCCTGACTCCATAATGGTGGCCAGAGTAATCCCTGGATCAACATTAGAGATAAATAACCCCATGGTCACCCAATGTCTATATCCTGTAATATCATAGCGCTCTAGAAGGACATCTAGTCCCCTCTTAAACTCCTCTATGGATTTTGCCATCCCCACGTCCTCAGGCAGAGAGTTCCACAGTCTCACTGCTCTTACAGTAAAGAACCCAATTCTATGTTGGTGATGAAACCTGCTTTCTTCTAGACATAGAGGATGCTCTCTTGTTACCGTTGCAGTCCTGGGTATAAACAGATCATGGGAGAGATCCTTGTATTGTCCCCTAATGTATTTATAAAATAATTACACCCATGCTTATATACCATATATAAACATACATAAAGCTGTGCTGTATCCGGGATCATTCCATCCAGTTCACGCGTCATTTCCGGATACAGCACCTGTTGGGGTATTCTATATCTCCGCTTTATGTATGTTTATATATTATATATAAGTGTGGGTGTAATCAATTAAGGGCGGGGCGTTGGCCTTAGCTCTGATTGGTGGAATAATAGTAGCTATGTCTCTCCTAGGGGTGCTCTCGCTGGTCTGTTGGGAGATTTCTGACGATCCACTCACCAGCACATTCAGGTCCTCCCCTAGGCAGCTACCATCTGTTACGTGCATCCTGGACTGCCAAAAGGAATCTGGTACGAGGGCAGTCAGAATGGATGTGTAAACTATATGGGTGGCTAGACGCAGGATGAACAGAAAAGTGAGGAAACTGACAGAGCGGGGCACTCTGAACCCCTCTGATGGAACCCATCTAGCAGCGGAGCCCTAGTCCCGAAAGGCACGACTCAACTTTCCTCCACGAGGAAACCAGAGTGCTGGCAACCAAGGAACAAACAGAGACAGACAATAACTAAAAAACAAGGACAGTAGAATACGAGATAAACAACAGATACAAACAGGGAACAAACCCGAACACAGGAGCTCTGAGCAGGCTGACTGCTCAGAGAACACTGAAAAATCTGGTCTTTCGCTTTGATAGATTGGACTTTTACGGATGCGGCGATACCAAATATGTATTTTTATTTTATAATTTACATTTTTAATTATAGATATGGCAAAAGGGTGGTGATTTAAACATCCATTGTACATAAATGCAAACAAGAAATGTACCATTCACAGACAGAAAGCAGAGATCTTTTAAATGGTAACAAATTGATATACAAATTATATTAGAAATTGAAAATATTTTCTTCATACAGTGATTAAACTTTATATATTCCAGCATAAATGAGCAGCATCAATCGTGTATGGCAATTATAATCTCACTACTTCTTCTTCATATATGCTGTATGCTATGACCAAGGAATGAAAATAAAAGTTATTTTTGATGAAGAAGAAGTGATGAGATTATAATTGCCAGTCTGATGCTGCCCTTTTAGGGCTATTTCAGAAGACTGTATATCGGCCGGGTATTCACGCCGGCCGATATACGGCGTCTCTCTCTGCCGGGGGAGGAGGCTGGAAGAGCCGGGAGCAGTGCACTGAGCTCCCGCCCCCTCTCTGCCTCCTTTCCACCCCCTCTCTGCCCCTCTGAACTATTTGCAATGAGAGGAGGCAGGGCGGGGGTGGGGCTAAGTTCCGTGAATTAGCCCCACCCCGTCCCGCCTCCCCTCATTGCAAATAGTGCAGAGGGGCGGAGAGGGGGTGGAGAGGAGGCAGAGAGGGGGCGGGAGCTCAGGGGACTGCTCCCAGCTCTTCCAGCCTCCTGCCCCTGCAGAGAGAGACGTCGTATATCGTCCGGCGTGAATACCCGGCCTATATACGGTCGTCTGAATTAGCACTAAGGCTGGATTCACATGAACGTATATCGGCTCTGTTTTCACGCCGAGCCGATATACGTCGTCCTCATCTGCAGGTGGGGGATGGAAGAGCCAGGAGCAGGAACTGAGCTCCTGCCCCCTCTCTGCCTCCTCTCCGCCCCTCTGCACTATTTGCAATGAAAGGAGGCAGAATGGGGCGGGGCTAAGTTCCACGAATTAGCCCCACCTCCATCCCACCTCTCCCCATTGCAAATATTGCAGAGGGGTGGAGAGGAGGCAGAGAGGGGGCAGGAGCTCAGTTCCTGCTCCTGGCTCTTCCATCCTCCCCCCCCGCAGATGAGGACGACGTATATCGGCTCGGTGTGAAAACCGAGCCGATATACGTTTGTGTGAATCCAGCCTAAGAGGCAGGCTTTCCCCTGCTGATCTGCAGTGGAATGCCCACTGTGGACATTTCGCTACAAATCATCCCCAGTATGGACTCAGCCCTAGGGCCCCTTCACAAGAGCGTATTTGCGCATACAAAATTTGTGTGCAATATGTAGAGCATAGAACCCTTTAATTTGAATGCGTTCATTTACAAGCACATAAGTGCAGCATACTTTATTTTCTGGCACATTTGCGCATTCAAAGTCCCCAAATCAATGAGGATGCGCAAATGCATGCTCAATATGCTAAAAGATGCGTGAAATTCTGCAAAATTTTGCAAGAAAAAGAACACCTCTGAACTCATTAGACTAATTAGCCATTTAAATTGGTGCATCCTTGTTTGCGGAATGCAAGTGCACATAACATGCAGGCACAAAAAAGCATAGTTCATTCTGCAAAATCGCAGCACTCCGGTGCACGCAAATACGCATATGCTTGTGTGAAGGGGGCCTTCCTGATAGATAATTGATTGATATACCTGTAGTATAGGGACTAGAGATGAGCGAACCTACTCGGCCACGCCCCTTTTTCACCCGAGTACCGCGATTTTCAAGTACTTCTGTACTCGGGCGAAAAGATTCGGAGGGCGCCGTGGGTGAGTGGGGGGTTGCAGCGGGGAGTGGGGGGGAGAGGGATCCCCCCTGTTCCCTGCTGCTACCCCCCCCCCCGCGCTGCCACGCCTCCCCCCGCCCCCCGGCGCCCCCCGAATCTTTTCACCCGAGTACTGAAGTACTCGAAAATCACGGTGCTCGATCGAGTAATTACTCGAAACGAGTACGTTCGCTCATCTCTAATAGGGACACATTGTGGGTTGCTTGTTATCATGGATCCTTTTTAATAAGCAGGGATTGCCTAACACAGTGAATCACTTTAAGAAAAAAATCGTGGTGAAAAGAAAATAATGGCTAGAACATAATGAGCGCAAATCTATTGAAGCATTTAAAGATTTTTTTCCCCTATGTTATGCTCTACATTTTCATGCAATAGTCAATAATCTACTTTTATCTTGCCTGACATTAATAAAAGATGCACAGTGCTGCGTACATTACTCGTGCCGACACAACCTGCATATCTTTGAGATACACAGTTGGCAGGTGAGGCTGAGAAATAGATTCCTCCTCATTGACATTCCCAACCCGTCTCCACTCCGCTCCATACTCCAGCAGTGTTTTCCCAGCCATCAAAACCGATTAGCTCAGCTGCAGGACTGTTTGAGATGACACTCGATAAGGGAGGAGTGAGGTCTGAACACTCGGAGCAGCTGCGGGAGTTTGTATTTGGGGAAATTACTAGCAGTGAATTCACTGGGGAGTGCCTGCATTAGGAACTAAGTGCTGAGTAAACATATATAATCTCACAATGAAAACATCTATCTCCTCCTCTGCTTTTGTGTGAGAGTTCTTATTAGCTGCCGGGATGCAGAATCATAAACCTCTATAACCTCACGCAGTGACATCTTCAGTAGTACTAACCAACAGTGGTAAATTGTAGCTGACCATCTTACATGAGGGCACCTCACCGTAGAAATACCCATTGTAGTCACCATTCCGGAAGCATTGGTGGCTCTGGTAGCCAAGTAGTCCTTGCCTTTTAACTAATTTTGAGCTGCCATACTATTATAGGGTCCAATAATAAACAGGTTGTTTCTTAAGAAAGCATAGACACTTTATTGTACCAGTAATCATTTCAAAAATACTGAACCAAAAACAAAAGGCAAGCATACTCTCTTATACAATCCACAGAAACGAAAAAAGGTTTGGTGCAATGTTAACCAGTTGAGCAAATTAACACTTCCCACCAAAAACAGGGGAGGTCCTCCGAGTCCCAAAATCTGTCACCTCACCATTTAAGTGAAATATCCCAATTGCCTCCAGCTGCACACCTCCCGACTTGGAGAACTACTAGCCTTTACAAGGCTATACACACCACCATCTCTGCAAGGCCTCCACCTTGTCAGAGCCAAGAGGCGACAGACCCACAGCAACCATTAATCAAAGGTGGGGGACGGTAGTTATTCATCCCCTGCCTTCCACCCACCCCCCCAACCAAATTTTATACCAACTCCACAAATCCCCCCACCCGCCGCTGCCATGACAAATGCTATACACTTCCACAACCTTCACTCAGTACTAAAAGTAACCATACAATCCCCTAAAATTATACCTTCTTATAGGGCAGGAGGGTGGGACTTCCTTGCTCTCCTGGCTGTGTTCTCTTCTCCTCTGATGTCTTCCAATGATCTTTCCCACACTTTTGTAACTCTACCCCAGTTTTCTCCTGCACTTTTGTAGCTCTGCCCATCCCCCTGCCATCTCACCCTTTCTTGTTCACTGCTAACCTTTTCCTTCCCACTTCGCTGTTAAGCATGTCATGGGGGCCTCCACCCATGGCCCTGCAGGCCTATGCTACAGCCCTTGCTTGACCCAGGTATAATAGAGTCATTTCCAGCTGTAGCCTTCGAACCTTTTATCCACTACCAACCTCCACCTCCAATGCCCGAATAATCTTTTGGATAATGTGGTCTCAGCAGCCATTTTATTACAAACAAAATTTACATAGAATTAACCCAGTTCAACCAACAACAATAATTAACACTCCCCACCAAAAATAAAGGATGTCCTTGGAGTCCCAAAATGTGTCGTCTCACCATTCAAGGGAAATATCTCAATTGCCTCCAGCCACACACAATCTGACTCAGAGACCCAAATTCCCAATTGCCTCCAGCTGCACACCTCCCAACTCAGGGACCCACTAGCCTTTACAAAGCTAGACACACCACCATCTCTGCTAGAACTCCACCCTGTCAGAGCCAAGAGGTGACAGACCCAACAGCCACCATTAATCAAAGGGTGGGAAGGTGGCTATCCACCCCCTGCCTTCCCCCCTAACCAACTTTTATAGCAACTCCAAGGGCCCCCCAGGCCGCCAAAGCAAGCAAGACTTGACCACCTCAAGCCTGCGCTGCAGCTTAAAAAAAACCTCTGCTCTCTTGATCCGCTCTTGGATTGCCAATGACCAAACGTCCATGCCAACCTCATTGAAATGCACACCGTCATCCCTCCATAAATCCCCATGGCCAGATTCCACTCAAATGCTGAACAGCCACATCTCCGTTACGAGCCACAAAACCTATACAACTTTAATTGAGCCTTGTTCAACCTTTCCACCGACATTGCATTGCGCCATGACTTACACAGCACAATTTCCGACCAGACCACTATCAACTCAGAAAATGACTGTTATAGTAGCGAAGTATTGTCCCGGACAGCTCCCGAAAACAGCCTACTACCAAAATCATTCCCCCCAACATGTAACACCAAAATATTTAGAACCCTATCCAAAACCACAAAATGTTGGAAATCTGGCACAACCTTAGTCCACGCCATCCCGTGCAGCCCTATCCACCCATCACTGTTTTGCTCCCAGCAAAACCACAACTGTCTTCCATTACAAACGTAGGAATGGCCCATTATCCACACTAAGGCCGGGTAATGATCTGTGAAAGAGGAAAAAGGGGGAAAAAATACCGCCACAACATAACTCAATGCAATTATCATAAGTTCCCACCGCCATGCACAGGACTCCCCCCCCATCCTCTTTTATCCATGACTGACTCTCTATAGTAAATGCTGTCTTAGGACCTATACTGCCTGGATTCCCATCTGCCAATCCTTTTTACCGCCTACGAATCCAGGCCCCAGCTAGCCGCTTCTGTAGCTCCATCCACCCGAAAAGAATAAAAGCCAAAAAGGGGACTCCCAAGTCCCAGGCTCATAACTGCCTTATGGAAAACCACAGTTAATTGGGACCTGGACATGAAAGGAACCGTCTGCCTGAAGCAATAACGGTCCTGCGCTTATTCTGGAGACTTTTCTGTAAACCTCCCAACCCTTGAACGTGCACATCCTTGCCCCTGGAACTTATTCAACAACAATTCTTTGACCCTTCAGCCTGATCTACCTTAGAACAACGAATCCAAACTTCCAACCGACTCTCAATATATCTCACGTCTTCCATATATAAACCGCCTCCTGTCTTTTACTGGGAGAAAAAAATTCCTGGACTGCAGATTTAACTGGAGCAATCAATGCCAGTCAGCTGCTGCAAAAGCAAATAAAGTCTTGGGGTGCATTAAAAGAAGTATAGGGGCAACGGATGAGAGCATTATTCTTCCACTATATAAGGCACTTGTCAGGCCTCACATGGAATACTGTGTACAGTTCTGGACACCGGTGCTCAGGAAAGCTGTAGCAGTGCTTGAGGGGGTCCAAAGAAGGGCAACTAAACTAATACATGGAATAAGGGGACTGGAATACCCAGAGAGGCTATCAAAATTGGGATTATTTACCCTGGAAAAAAAGACGGCTATGGGGCGATCAAATAACTATGTATAAATACATTAGGGGACAATACAAGGATCTCTCCCATGATCTGTTTACACCCAGGGACTGTGTCGGTGACAAGAGGGAATCCACTACGTCTAGAAGAAAGCAGGTTTCATCACCAACACAGGGGGTTCTTTAATGTAAGAGCAGTGAGACTGTGAAACTCTCTGCCTGAGGACGTGGTGATGGCAAAATCCATAGTTTAAGAGGGGACTAGATGCCTTTCCAGAGCGCTACATGATATAGATATTAGGTGACCAGTGGGTTGTTGATCCGGGTCTTACAGACAGGTAGGAACTATCAGAGGTTTGATCCAGGGATTATTCTAACTGCCATTATCCCCTTAGTGACGAGGCCTGTTTGCGCCTTAGTGATGGAGCCAAATTTTGGAAATCTGACATGTGTAGTTCAACATAGAATAACTCTGTAAAGGCTTTACATATCCAAGTGATTCTGACATTATTTTTTCACCACATGTTGTACTTCATTTTGGTTGTAAAAAGAGACCGATATAATTTGTGTATATTTATTAAAAGCGCCAAAATTGGGGAAATGTTGAAAAAATTGTCATTTTTTCACATTTTCAACTGTAATATTTCAAATATGTCCAAACATACTGTATACATTTTTGATAAGATATATCTTTCCATTTGTTTACTTTATTCTGAATGCACATTTGAAAAACTTTTGTGTTTTTTTAACCATTTAGATGACAGACAAATTTAACATTACTTTTCAGCATTTTGAAGAACACTTTGTTTTCTTACAGCAAGCAAAGTTTGCAAAGGCTCATGAGTGTCAGAATAATAGATACCCCCCCCCCCCAAATGTCCCCATTTTAAAAACTACACCCCTTAATGTATCCACTGAGGGGTGTCATGAGTATTTTGACCCCACGTTTTTTTTTCAGGAATTAATTCAATTTAGATGAGAAAAAATAAAATTTCATATTTTTGCAAATATGTCATTTTAAAGACATATTTTTTTCTATAGTTTACATGAAAATGAGGATTTACACCCCAAAATGGATACCCCTGTTTCTCCCGTGTTTAGAAATATACTAATTGTGGCCCTAATCTTATGTCTGGATGCACAACGGGACCCAAAACGAAAGAAGTAGTCAGTGTCTTTCAGAACATAAATTTGGCTTGAAGGCCTTTTTTGCCCCATAGCACACTTGTAGAGCTCTTGAGCGGCCAAAACCATAGAGAACCCCCACAAGTGACCCCATTTTGAAAACTAGACCCCTTAACGAATTTATCTAGGTGTGTACAGCCCATTTTGACACCACAGTTTTTGAATGAATTCAAGCAAAGCAAAAGGAAAAAATTGTGATTTTTGTTTTTTTTGGCAATTCTGTCATTTTAAAAACAGCTTTTTTTTTGTACAGCACACATATGAATGAAGACTTGCACCCCAAAATGGATACCCCTGTTTGTCCCGTGTTCAAAGACATACCCATTGTGGCCCTAATCTTATGTCTGAATGCACAACATTGCCCAAAATGTAAGGAGTAGTCAGTGGCTTTCAGAACTGAAATTTAGCATGAAGGTGATTTAGGCACCATTGTCCACTCGTAGAGCCCTTGAGCGGCCAAAACGACAGAGAACCCCAACAAATGATCCCATTTTGAAAACTAGACCACTTAACGAATTTATCTAAGGTTGTACTGTGTATTTTTACCCTACAATTTTTGAATAAATCTAAGCAAAGCAGTAGGAAAAAATTACAATTTTCATTTTTTTGGGCAGTTGTGTCAATTTAAAAACTGTGTTTTTTGTACAGTACACAAATGAAAGAAGACTTTCACCCCAAAATGAATACCCCTGTTTGTCCCATGTTCAGAAACATACCCATTGTGGCCCTAATCAACTTAAAGGACACATGGCTAGGCCCATAATGGAAGGAGCACCCGTTGGATTTCAGGGTACAACGGTATAAATTCCAGGCCCCATTGCCCACTAATAGAGCCATTGGGCGTCTAAAACGATAAAGAACCCCCACAAATGACCCCATTTTAAAAACTAGAGCCCTTAACGAATTCATCTAGGGGTGTACTGCATATTTTGACCACACAGTATTTGAATGCATCTAAGCAAAGCAGAAGGAAAAAAATTACAATTTTCATTTTTTTGGCAATTTTGTCAATTTAAAAACAGTTTTTTTTGTACAGTGTACATAGGAATGAAGACTTTTACCCCAAAATGGATACCCCCATTTGTGCCGTGTTCAGAAACATACCCATTGTGGCCCTAATCTACTTATAGGACACATGGCAAGGCCTATAATGCAGGGAACACCCACTGGATTGCAGGGCCCAACTGAATAAATTCCAGGCCCCATTGCCCACTTGTACGGAATAAAAATTGACACGTTAAGCCCCCCCCCCTCCGCCCTCTGCACCCTTTTCGGTGTTCCACAAATCTTAGCTAAAAGTAATAATGTGAACTGTGTGGTATTTCCGAAGACAGGGGTAATTACGGAGGCTGGTTGGGATGGGTACATGGGGCAATAAAACTGGGTATCCCCCCTTCTCTCATGCTTTTTGGGGGTATTTCTTGACCTCAGGGTGTAAAGAGTGGTGCTCTGTGAGTCTCCGTAATCTTGCTGCAGTGCAGCGGTCTCACACAGAAACGCTCAACAAGCTACTCCTGGAACTGCATGAAGGCGAGCATTCCCGGGGCTTCTTGTAAATTACATATTACAGGTAGCGATCGGAATAACGCCGGGCTCACACGGCCGTATGCGGAATCTGCTTGCGGATCCCAGCTCTGAGCCCGGCTGTGACCCTGCGTACGGCCGCGTAATATACTGCGCATAACTGCGTACTTACACGGACGGTCATGCGCAGTACGCCTTTTTTTGTTTGTATTTCTCGCACCGTCGCTTAGCGATGACAAGGGTACCCGCAGCCCGTACACAATGTAGTTGCGTATGGGCTGCGGGTATATTCGCGACCATGGAGCACAATGGGCTCTATGTTGCCGATATCTGCAGTAAAATAGAACCTGCTGCGCTCTCTTTTCTGCGAGTGGATTACGCAGTTCTGACCCACTAATCCAATGCGATTGATCTGCGTATTACCGCGGATCAGACGCATGCGGAATCCGTAATTCCTATCCGGTCATGTGAGACCAGCTTAATGTAGATCGCTAGCTTTTTATCACGTGTAGGGTGACCACTCAACAAGGTCACTGCTCCAGGCTCTCGGCGACCATTGGTCGCTGGAAGCAAGGAGATTTTAAATTTCCTGGGCTCCCTGCCTCCTGCGCATGTGTCCGGCATTTTGCCGGCGGTCGCATGTGCAGAATCCAGGAAGGTTCACGGAGGAGGATCGCGTCGGGGTGCAAATATGGAGGCCTCCGGAAAAAAGTTTCATCTCCTCTCACTGATCGCATCGGTGAGGGGAGATGAAGCTTCACCTTTTTTTTACTTTTACGTGATCGCCATCATCCATTGCATAATGGCGAACACGTGATCAGGAACCGTTCACCACAGCCCCCCGTGAAATGTCCAGGCTCTCGGCTAAGTTTTGTAGCCAGGAGCAGGGAGATTTTAAATTATCCTGGCAATCCACGGCTTTTGCGCATGCGTCTGCCATTTTGGCGACAGGTGCGTGCGCAGAAGCTGGGGTAAGGTCCGCAGATAAATCCATGGGCCTTAGGTACGTCAGCTTTTTTAACTTTTTTTTTTTTTTTTAAACCTTTTTTTTACTTTTTAAAACTTTTTTAAAAACTTTTTTACGCTCTTTTTTTACTTTAAATGATCACTTTTATCCATTGGAAAACAGTGATCATGTCTCGTGTACCTCTCTCTGCTCTTGGCTACACATGGCAGCCAGGAGCAGAGGGATTTTGAATTTACCAGGGCTCGAGCGCCTCTGTGCACTCATCAATCATCAGGCGCGCATGCGCAGAGGGGGACTTCAGGTCCCGGAAGAGCAGGACATGCGGAGGACCCGAGGCGAGTATTTTCACCTCCCCTCATGGATCGGATCCATGAGGGGAGGTGAAACTGGCCCTATTTTTTACTTTTTAAAAACTTTTTCACGATCGCCGCTATCCATTGGATAGCGGTGATCGCGAGGCCGGGGACCGCTCGCCGTGGTCCCCGGGGACATTTCCTGGCTACCTTCAGGAGCCGGGAGCCAGGAGATTTTGAATTTGCCGCGGCTCCCGGCCTTCGGCGCAAGCGCGTCATACATCTGGCGCGCATGCGTAGAAGAGCGGCGCCGGGTCCTGGAGGACCCATTCACCGTGGCAGACTTCGGGGAAGGCGGGTAAGTACTTTCAGCTGCCCTGATAGATCCGATCCATCAGGGCAGCTGAATATCTAACTTTATTTACTTTTTTTGCACTCTAATGCGATCGCATTTCCAGGGGGGACTGCCCGCAGCCCAGTATGACAGCTCCATGCTGTCGGCTACCTGCGGGCACCGACAGCATGGAGCTGTCACATCCTCAGCTAAGAGGGCTTTAATCCAAAGAGGATGTATGTTTTTACGTCCTCTGGGATTAAAGCCCACTTAGTGAGGACGTAAAAAGGCAATGGGGCCTTCACTAAGGGGTTAATATTTCTGCTTGTCAATTACTACCCCCACAGTACTACACAGCAGATAGTCAGTATGTAACAGCACAGCTTTGACCTCTGGGTTTTGATTCCCCCACTGGATACTGGAGTCAGCTATTTCGGCTATATGGACTCCAGCTACAATGATGGTGGTAGTAGTCCAAGTGTTGAGACAGTCAGTGTATCAGTCAGGTTAGCTGGAAGAATGCTGCAAGGGGACACAATTAAATTCATAATTAAGCCCCCTGTCCACGGACGTGTATTTGCTGGTGGTAAACCGGCCGACTGACGCTTTCCATAGCATTGCTATGGAAAGCGCTGGGCCTTGTCCACGAGCGGAGAATCATTGCGAATGCTGCGAATTGCACTGATTCTCCGCGGTCAGCCTATCTATTAGACAGGGTTAACCGGCGGAGATTCAACGGCGGCTCCTGCGGTGGAGATCTGCCACGGGACTTCGCAACGCCTGTGGACAGCCGGCCTTATTACATTTCCTAAAGGGACTTTTATCTAGCTGTAGCCATGGTGAGTAGTGCTGCTCTTCCTAATCTCTATGTGGCAGATGAGAGTAGTAGTCAGCTAACTGGATAGCGCCCGTAAGGGACTTTATCTAGCTGCAGCCGTGGTGATTAGTGCTGCGCCTCCTAGTCTCTCTGTGGCAGATGAGAGTAGTAGTCAGCTAACTGGATTGCACCTGTAAAGGGACTTCTATCCAGCTGCAGCTGTGGTGATTAGTGCTGCCTGTGCTACTGGCCCCGTTGTAACTGTCTGGTTATAAAGGTACCAGACAGCCGGCTCTTCCCATCCTCTCTGCCTAGTGAGGGAGAATATCTGACTGTCTAATCTCTGTTTCTTCTAATAGCATTAACGTGTTTCTACAGTCCTATTGAGGGTGTGTCATCAGGATGCAAATGTTAAGAGTGAGCAGCCAAGATGCCTGACTGACCATTAGAGATGAGTGAGCACCAAAATGCTCGGGTGCTCGTTGTTCGAGTCGAACTTTCCGCGATGCTCGAGAGTTCGTTTCGAGTAACGAACCCCATTGAAGTCAATGGGCGACTCAAGCATTTTTGTATATGACCCATGCTCCGCTAAGGTTTTCATTTGTGAAAATCTGGAAAACCCAAGAAAGTGATAGAAACGACACAGAAACGGATAGGGCAGGCGATATGCAACATGCTGGGCTGCATTTCAGGTTCCCAGGTCCCACTATTAAGCCACAATAGCGGCAAGAGTGCCCCCCCCCCCTCTAACAATTTTTACTTCGGACAAACCCTCATTAGCAAGGCACACCTTAGCTAAGCACCACACTACCTCCAACCAAGCACAATCACTGCCTGCGGGACACACCGCTGCCTCTTCTCCTGGGTTACATGCTGCCCAACCCCCCCCCGCACGACCCTGCGCCCGCGGCGCACACAAAAGTGTCCCTGCGCAGCCTTCAGCTGCCCTCATGCCACACACTCACTTCATAGCCACACCACCCTCATGTCTATTTATAAGTGCGTCTGCGATGAGGAGGAACCGGAGGCACACACTGCAGAGGGTTGGCAGGGCCAGGTAGTGACCCTCTCTAAAAGGGGCGGGGCGATAGCCCACAATGCAGTTGAGAATCAATGAGAAATTGACGTTCGATCTTCATTCCAATAAAGTGCCAACCTCCGTCAGGAGCTGCAAATGTGGGAATAAGTTACATAGCTATGGGGAATCCATGTGCCCACACAGTATTCATTTTGTCTAGGTGTCAGATAGCTCAATCGACACCGCAAGGGGAAAGCCATCTGCACTCTGCCCCCTACCCAAGTCAGTCAGTGTCTTTGTGCCAGACAAGTCAAACACCGCGATGGGAAGTCTGTGTGCACCAACAGCATAGGTGGGTCCAAGGCAACCCAAGACATGAACAATAAAGAAATCAGAGTGGCCAAACATGGCAGACTTATACTGTCGTCGGACATAGGCCTCGGGCCACAGCTTCAGCAATCATAGGCATGAAGCGGACTTCAATGCTAGTACACCTGTGAAGGTCTCATTAAATCACTTACGTTTTCCTTCTCCGCTCTAAAGACTGCATTAGCCAGGAAAAAGTTCCACAGGGAAAACCTGGCGCCATTGCAGTTCCCCCGGGACATAGGCCTCGGCCAACAGCTTCAGCAATCGTAGGCGGGAAGCGGACTTCAATGCTAGTACACCTGTGAAGGTCTCAGTAAATGCGTTACGTTTTCTTTCACCGCTCCAAAGACTGCATTAGCCAGGAAAAAGTTCCACAGGCCCAACCTGGCTCTGTTGCAGTTCCCCCGGGACATAGGCCTCGGCCAACAGCTTCAGCAATCGTACGCAGGAAGCGGACTTCGATGCTAGTACACCTGTGAAGGTCTCAGTAAATCCGTTACGTTTTCTTTTACTGCTCCAAAGACTGCATTAGCCAGGAAAAAGTTCCACAGGCCCAACCTGGCACCGTTACAGTTCCACCGGGACATAGGCCTCGGCCAACAGCTACAGCAATCGTGGGCAGGAAGCGGACTTCAATGCTATTACACCTGTGAAGGTCTCATTAAATCACTTACATTTTCTTTCACCGCTCCAAAGACTGCATTAGCCAGGAAAAAGTTCCACAGGCCCAAACTGGCTCCGTTGCAGTTCCCCCGGTACATAGGCCTCGGCCAACAGCTTCAGCAATCGTGGGCAGGAAGCGGACTTCAATGCTAGTACACCTGTGAAGGTCTCATTAAATCACTTACATTTTCTTTCACCGCTCTAAAGACTGGATTAGCCAGGAAAAAGTTCCACAGGCCCAACCTGGCGCCGTTGCAGTTCGCCCGGAACATAGGCCTCGGCCAACAGCTTCAGCAATCGTAGGCAGGAAGCGGACTTCGATGCTAGTACACCTGTGAAGGTCCCAGTAAATGTGTTACATTTTCTTTCACCGCTCCAAAGACTGCATTAGCCAGGAAAAAGTTCCACAGGCCCAACCTGGCTCCGTTACAGTTCCCCCGGGACATAGGCCTCGGCCAACAGCTTTAGCAATCGTACGCAGGAAGCGGACTTCGATGCTAGTACACCTGTGAAGGTCTCAGTAAATCCGTTACATTTTCTTTCACCGCTCCAAAGACTGCATTAGCCAGCAAAAAGTTCCACAGGCCCAACCTGGCGTCGTTGCAGTTCCCCCGGGACATAGGCCTCAGCCAACAGCTTCAGCAATCGTAGGCAGGAAGCGGACTTCGATGCTAGTATACCTGTGAAGGTCTCAGTAAATGCGTTACATTTTCTTTCACCGCTCCAAAGACTGCATTAGCCAGGAAAAAGTTCCACAGGCCCAACCTGGCGCCATTACAGTTTCCCCGAGACGTAGGCCTCGGCCAACAGCTTCAGCAATCGTGGGCAGGAAGCGGACTTCAATGCTAGTACACTTGTGAAGGTCTCATTAAATCACTTACATTTTCTTTCACCGCTCTAAAGACTGGATTAGCCAGGAAAAAGTTCCACAGGCCCAACCTGGCGCCATTGCAGTTCCCCCGGGACATAGGCCTCAGCCAACAGCTTCAGCAATCGTAGGCAGGAAGCGGACTTCGATGCTAGTACACCTGTGAAGGTCTCAGTAAATGCGTTACGTTTTCTTTCACCGCTCCAAAGACTGCATTAGCCAGAAAAAGTTCCACAGGCCCAACCTGGCTCCGTTGCAGTTCCCCCGGGACATAGGCCTCGGCCAACAGCTTCAGCAATCGTACGCAGGAAGCGGACTTCGATGCTAGTACACCTGTGAATGTCTCAGTAAATCCGTTACGTTTTTTTTCACCGCTCCAAAGACTGGATTAGCCAGGAAAACGTTCCACAGGCCCAACCTGGCGCCATTGCAGTTCCCCCGGGACATAAGCCTCGGCCCACAGCTTCAGCAATCGTAGGCAGGAAGCGGACTTCGATGCTAGTACACCTGTGAAGGTCTCATTAATGCAGTTATGCTCCTCTCCTGTGGCCCAAACGAGTTTCTCCTGTGGTAACACGAGAGAAAATACATGATGCGCAATGCTGACCCCCTGACCCCAAGCAGGAGGAGGAGGTGGCCTCACAAGGCCAAGAAACCATGACCAGGACCCGCTGTAGCCTGTGGTGAAAGGATGTGAGCGGGCCCTTGGCCAGGCTCGGTCCCAGCAAACACCTTGTCCGGCCCAAGGTGCTGCGAGTGACATAGCAATGGGGAATCTATGTGTCCATCTATGAGTCAGTCAGTGACTTTGTGCCAGACAGGTAAATCCCCGCTGTGGGAAGTCTTTGTGCACCCACAGCGTTGGCGAGCCGAAGGAACCCAAAGACAGTAATAAACATGAAGAAATGATAGTGCCCAAACATGCCAGACTTTCACTGTGCCGAGTACATAGGCCTCTGCACACACCCTTAGCAATCGTGGGCATAGAGCAGACTCCGATGCTAGTACAGCTGTGAAGGTCTCATCAATGCAGTAACGCTCCTCTTCTTTGGCCCAAATCAGTGCCTCAGATAACTGTGGTAACATGGGAGAAAATACATGATTCCCAGTGCTGATCCCCTGACCCCAAGCAGGAGGAGGAGGTGGCATTACAAGCCCAAGACACCATGACCAGGACCCGCTATAGTCTGTGTGGGAAGCACGTTAGCGGGCCCAGGGTCAGGCTCGGTTCCAAGCCTCCACCTTTGTGACCCAAGGTGCCCTGAGTTACATAGCAACGGGAAATCCATAGATAGCTCAACACTGGAAGGGGCAGTCTTTGAGTTCCTTGGCCTAGCCTATGCTGTAAGTGCACAAAGATGGTATTACACAGGAAGAAATCGGAGTACCCAACCATGGGAGAGTTTCGCCCCGCCAAGCAACTTGGCCTCGGCCAGCAATTCTGACCTAGTCAGTCACTGTATTATTTGTGCCACATAGGTAAAACACCGCGATGGGAAGACTTAGTGCTCCCATAGTATAGACAGACCGCTGTAACATTCCTGTAGCAAAGGTATAAACAGACCCCAGGAACATTTCTGTAGCAGCAGTATAGGCTGACCCCTGTAAAATTTTTGTAGCTGCAGTATAGGCAGACCCCAGTACCATTTCTGTAGTGGAAGTATTGGCAGACCCCAGTAACATTTCTCTAGCAGCAGTATACGCAGACCCCTGTAACATTTCTGTATCAGCAGTATCAGCAGACCCCTGTAACATTTTTGTAGCAGAAACATATGCAGACCCCAGTACCATTTTTGTAGCAGCAGTATAGGCTGTGAGGAAGGAGGAGCAGCAGCCAGAGGATTCAGAGTTTCAGCAGTGGACTGCATAGAAGACTAGGTGCCCGATTCATTGCTGGATGCATTTTCTGCCATCCATGACAGGACCTGCTCACACTGCTGTGTTTGCAATAAAGGTCTACCACGTGGACCCATAAATTGTGATATGAAGCTGGGGACCCCAGAAACTTGCCTCTCTCCTAATCCCGCAACAGCCGGCTGAGATACACCTGTACCAGGAACTCGGCCTGTGCCCACACCCTCACTTGGAAATCCGCATCCTCACCCGCGTCCACATCCTCAACGCCTACCCCTCAGCATGGTGGATTACGAATAGAGCAGACATAGACCGCTGTAAATAATTATGGAATTATATGCGTACACTTTCACGCAGAGAGCAGAATCGTAACGCTAACTCCAGGCAGAAAAAAATGGAAGGAAGGCCGCAAACAGGCCTAGCAATGCAATAGTGATGCACCAAAACTCCCACCAGGCACCCAGTAAAATGCAGACGGTCAGAGATAGCCCAATGAAGGAGCCTTTGGGGGTTTTTTTGAAAAAGAAGACAGGCTATATACTGTGCATATCATTTTCCCTCTATAAGTACCTATGTTGGCCGTACGCTGTGCGTCTCTAATTCACTGCAGACACAGGCCGGTGTAAATAATCTTGGAATTATGTGCCTAGACTTTGTCGCTGAGAGCGTTATAGTGAGGCAAACTCCAGGCAGAAAAAAATAGTCAGGAAGGCCGCAAACAGGCCTAAGTGCAATAGTGATGGACTAAAACTCCCACCAGACACCCAGTAAAATTTAAACGGTCAGCGTTAGCCCTAAGAAGGAGCTTTTTGGTTTTCTTGGTCAAAGAATGCAGGCTATATAGTGTGTATATCACTTCCCCTCTATCAGTCGCTGTGGCCGTATGCTGTGCGTCTCTAATTCACTGCAGACACAGGCCGGTGTAAATAATCTTGGAATTATGTACGTAGTCTTTGTCGCTGAGAGCAGTATAGTAAGGCAAACTCCAGGCAGAAAAAAATAGTCAGGAAGGCCGCAAACAGGCCTAAGAGCAATAGTGATGGACTACAACTCCCATCAGACAGCCTGTAAAATGCACACGGTGACAGGTAGCCGTAAGAAGGAGCTTTTATTTTAAAAAAAATTTGAAAAAGAATACCGGCTATATGGTGTGTATATGACTATCCCTCTATCAGGGGCTGTCACCGTACGCTGTGCGTGAAGTTGACTGCAGACACAGAGCAGTGTAAAAAAATTTGGAATTATTAGCGTACAGTTGGAGGCTGACAGCGGTTATGTAACGCTAACTGCAGCCAGAAAAAAATTATACGGAAGGCTGCAAACAGGCCTAGCTGTGCAATAGTGATGGACTACAACTCCCATCAGACAACCTGTAAAATGCACACGGTCACAGGTAGCCCTAAGAAGGACCGTTGGGGTTCTTGTACACAGGATCCTACACTAACACTTTCCCTATAGCAGCACCAGCACTGTCCCTGATCTCTCCCAGTGTGTGACTGTGGCGAGCCGCTTGCGGCCCCACTTTAAATACTGGGCGGTCACTTGATCTCGCCAGCCACTCACTGCAGGGGGGGGGGGATAGGGCTAGAACGTCACAGGAGGAAGTTGTAATGCCTCCCCTGCGTTTCTATTGGCCAGAAAATGGCGCAAAACTTTCAGAGAAGGAAATGGAATTGACTCGAACATCGCGTGGTGCTCGCCTCGATTATCGAGCATCTCGAGTACCCTAATACTCGAACGAGCATCAAGCTCGGACGAGTACGATCGCTCATCACTACTGACCATACAATGCTTAGTGCCGCGCATGCAGAAATCAGTGGCCTTAGATGTCAATAGCCACTCCTTCCTTTTCCTGGGGGCTCATCCTCAATCCTTCTATCCCCTGTGATCTCTCCCGATATATTGGATTTACGCATGCGCGCAGTAGCACTGCCGAATATATATGAAGTCCGCAAGGGAACATTTGGGATAAATGGGGTTAGTTTGACAGAGTAGAATATGACCATTTCAGGAAACTTTAAATAGAACAAGTCTCGGGGTTATTCAATAAACAAAGGTGTCATGATCTTCCTATTGCTTTATCTCCCCTTCAATCCTTGCTGAGCATTAATATTTGCCCATACTTTAATGACTAACATGGAAATGAAGCTAAGATGTTGGGGGATTTATTGTGGGGACACCCCAGGCTGGTAGGTGCAGTGTCCCAGCAGCCACCTAGGCACAAGGCCCAGGCTGAGGAGCTGGGAGGGTAGAGCTGACACTTGTCACAGTGGCTCTTACCAGACTGCACCCTAAAGAGACACACGAGACCTCGGCCCAAGTATCTCTAGACCTCTTCTAGACTTGTCATGCGTGACGCCACCGTTCCTTCTCACCGTACCTTGTACCTCGCGGATACATGAAAAGAATCTACACACACAGTTGAAATTCGAATACCTCAATCATTGGGAACGGGCATAGACTGGAAACCTTAACTTGAAGCTTCTCAAGTTACAACTAGAGATGAGCGAGCACGCTCGGATAAGGCAGTTACTCAAGCGAGCATCGCTCCTCTCGAGTAACTGCATATGCATACTCGTCCGAGCATATGCTCTGGGACGGCGGGGGGGAGGAGCAGGGGGGAGAGTTAGAGATCTCTCTCTCCCCCGCCCCCCCCCCCGCTCACACCCACTCACCCTTGCCGCCCCCGAGCATATGCTTGGACGCGTATGCAGTTACTCGAGAAGAGAGATGCTCACTCAAGTAGCTGCCTTATCAGAGCGTGCTTGCTCATCTCTAGTTACAACGTTATACATGCCAGTGCAGGAAAGACAAAGAATGTGAGGTTCAGGGAGGAGACACAAGATGACACCAGTCATACAGTCCACATTATCTGTAAGGTACCTCTCCTGGAAGGGGAACACTCCGGAGAAGGATGGGGGTAGGAACACTCCACAGACACTCACTCAGCACTTGAAGACACTCTGCACAGCGGACTCTCCACTTCTGTCGCTCCTTAGAAGTGGTACCTGGAATAGCAGGCCTCATGATACCTCTCCTCTTCCTCCATCACTTCACCCCATGTGGCTGGCATCCCACTACACACTCAACCGTAGAAGATGATGAAAGACCCTTTCCTGCTCTCAGACACTCACATTTATAGGGTATAACATACCACGTGACAGGACATAAATTGATACTTTCCCAGACATATCCCAGCCACTTTCAGACATTAACCTGTCATATGCTGCACCTGTGCAATACACATAACAGGATACTAGACATTTTGCACAGTGCACCTACACCAAAGACATGAGATGTATGACACTTATGGAGGGGCCAGAAATATAGACTACATAGGCATCACAGATATACATTGAGACCATATCCCATCCATCAGATAAAGGAAGTGTAAGAGATGCACTCATTAAGGCCTGTCAGGGTACAGGATTCCACCCTGTGCATCCATATACACTCCTTTTCTAACAGTCTACGGTCAATATTCCCCCTTCTTCCGTTCGATCTAATCACTTAAATTCCCTGGAAGGTGAGAACACTGAGGTCGTTGTTATGTGCTCCCTCAAATGAGTAGCTAGACTCGTGTGTTCACCTCTGTTGACATTCCCCACGTAGGCAAGGATATTCCCAACGTGATCCTTCTTCTCAGTTGTAGGGTTTTGCCCACGTAGTCCATAGGGCACGGGCAAGCGGCAAGGTAGTTTATAAATTCCCTAATTTCAAAGGTTTTGAAAGTCTTGGAACACGTAAAGATTGGGCCCCTTTTAATACACCAGCAAGCCTTGCAGTCTAAACAGGAATAAGTACCTTTTACCTGATTTCCTGTCAGCCAGGTCTCTGTGGAGGGTCCCGCTGTCAGATGGCTATGAACTAACTGGTTCCCCAAATTCCTACCCCTACGAAGGATAATGGATACCTGTCGCTGAGGCACCCCACCAGATCTCTGTCCTTGAGTAGGATACTCCAATACTTTTCAATTTTTCTAACGTTCTTAGACTGTTAATCATATGTTCCAATGATTCTGATCACCTGTTTTTTTTTCAGTTTTGGATTTGACCATTAATAATTCATTGCTATTCATCACCTTTGCCAATTCTCAAGCGCTTATAAGAATATCTCTCAGATATCTTCTGTCAAGGAACCATTTGGTAATTTCTCCTGCTTTATCATCAAAATCTAGTTCCTCAGAGCAGTTTCTCCTGGTTTGTATAAACTGACCCCTAGGTATCCCCCTTTTGAGGGGGATGGGATGATAACTTTTCTAGTGCAGAAGATTGTTGGTAGCTGTGGATTTCCTAAAAAAAAAATTGTTGTTTGGAGATTTACAGTCTCAGATTTGGAAATAGTAAGATCCAGGAATGTGATTTTGGAGGTATTAATTTCTGCCATGAAAAACAGACTCAGCTGGTTCTGATTCAGAAGAGCAACAAAGATATGGAACTCAGTGACTGTCCCTGGCCATAAAAGGAGAATATCATCGATGAATCTTATCCAGAGATCAATGAGTTTTGTCCACTTCTCATTGGACTCCTTGAATACTTCTTTTTCCTTGCATTGGCCCAGGTAGCGATTTGAATAAGTGGGGGCACAAGGGCTCCCCATTGCGGTCCCCCTGAGCTGGTGGAAGTACTTACAGTCAAATAAGAAGAAATTGTGTTCAAGGACAAACTGGAGTAATTGTAAAATTAGGTGGTTGTGGGACCGCCCACATCCCGCCCCTTGTCCATAGCCATCAATGGAGGAGGCGGAGCAGGGCGGTGCTTAATTCCGTCCTGCCCCCTCCCATTGCATGGAATAATCAGAGAGGAATGAGAGGTGAGCCTGCACGGGGGAGACGTATTGGAATCCAATGCATCAGATCACAACGCATATCGGCCAGCCGGGAAAACGGTCGGCAGATATGCACTCTGTGAAAGAAGCCATAGGAGTGCAATTCTTCCTCTGAACTTTTTTCTGTCCTTACAGAGCCTTTCTTAAACCAACAAAACAGAATATTTTCTAAAATTAATAAGCAACAGAGTCTGTACTGCAGAGGCAACCTCCTTAGAATGTGATACGCCAGGCCAAATATGCCTTACAAATGAGATTTTTACTAACTCCACCATAAACATCGTACATGCTCAGATGAGCATGCATGTTTATTTCATTGGGGAAAAGGGCATCAAAGATCTGGCATGTTACAATGTCCACTAGTTGCTCTTTGTACGAGAGTACTACTTGCGAGAGTTGCTCTTTGTACCCCCTACCCCTACCTCTAGCTAATATAGGGGGACCACTACTACTATACTTAAAGGGGTTGTCCCGAGGCAGCAAGTGGGTCTATACACTTCTGTATGGCCATAATAATGCACTTTGTAATATACATTGTGCATTAATTATGAGCCATACAGAAGTTATAAAAAGTTTTTTACTTACCTGCTCCGTTGCTGGCGTCCTCGTCTCCATGGTGCCGACTAATTTTTGGCCTCCGATGGCCAAATTAGCCGCGCTTGCGCAGTCCGGGTCTTCAGCAGTCTTCTTTGGAGCCGCTCGTGCCAGAGAGCGGCTCCGTCACGTGCCGATTCCAGCCAATCAGGAGGCTGGAATCGGCAGTGGACCGCACAGAAGAGCTGCGGTCCACGAAGACAGAGGATCCCGGCGGCCATCTTCAGCGGTAAGTATTGAAGTCACCGGAGCGCGGGGATTAAGGTAAGCGCTCCGGTAAGCTTCCTTTACTTCCCTGCATCGGGGTTGTCTCGCGCCGAACGGGGGGGGGGGTTGAAAAAAAAAAAACCCGTTTCGGCGCGGGACAACCCCTTTAAATACCCTAATGGATCCTAAAGAGAGTTTTCAGTAGAGGAGATTTCTGAGTAATCACAGTGTCTTTTTTTCTACAAGAGAAGGATGTGTGGTTGTAAGGCAGGAAGATGGCCCTTTTCACACATGAAGGTAGCATTTTGGAACACTGCAAGTAAAGCACTAGGTTATGGGATATTATTTGTCATCAGGGATAGAACACATGCCAGGTCACCCAACTGTAAATGTGTAAAGTGCAGGATTACAATGGACTGGATTAATGAAATCACATATGGTGCTATGAAAATGCCCACTCCATCTCTCCACAACCTCATCCTCCTACACACTCCACAAGAAGCTCTTTTACTGCTGCCATAGTGAGATCCCTCACAACAACGTGGAATAGCCTAAATGTGGAAATAGGTGTTGTTTTTAAAAGGATTAATTCAGCTACATTCAACTTTTTCACCTGCGGATATTGTTTTTGTGCAGGAGAGCGCCTGGTGATCCATGACTAAAAGTGCTGAGTAGAACAAGGCAGTAACAATCTGGGCCACTTCTGAAGCCCTGTGAAATGAGGACCTGGGGAGTCCTTATTAAATCTAGGTTTATTTCTGTAAAATGTGTTTTGATACCTGGCACATTGCAACTAATTTTGCTAGATTTCCTTGGGGTGCTGTTCCATGTATTGAACATTTAGGCTCCAATGCAGAACCAGAGAAATTGGTCATCTTGTAGCATCTTATGCTTTTCTTTTCCTAAAGTCTCCTTTCCTCTTAATAGAAGAAATACCCTACATCATAGTACAGTGAACTGTGTTACAGACAGTGTTACATTAAGGCCTCCCTCACACAGACATTTTTGTACAGTGTTTAGCGCTGCCTTTTTAGTGCTGTGCTAAACTCTGTACACCGCTCCCATTCATTTCAATGGGTCTGTTCACACAAGCGTCAAAATGCTGCGCCTTGACAGCGATGCCTGTTCTATCTTTGGCCATTTTCAGCCCCGTGCCTCCCATTGAAATGAATGGGCAGCGGTTTCAGTGAAAAAGTGGCACAACTTGGTACCACATTTTTGGCAGCACTAAACGCAAGCGCCAGCTGTCCGGAGCTCTGGGCAGGCTGACGGGCACTTGTAATCACCGACAAAGCATCTATTGCTAGTAACAGGAATTGAAATCTCCGCCTCTCAGCGAGAGATTGCTTTAATTGGTTCAGGAGCGCCGGCTCTGCCAATCAGAGCCATCGTTCGATGCACCAATCACAGCCATTCAATGAACGGCTGTGATTGCTGCATCGAGCGTTGGCTATGATTGGCTGAGTCAGCTGACACTTAGTGGGCTTAGCCAATCAGACCAATCTCTTGCTGGAAGCGGGGTCTTTAAACCCCATCACTAGCAAAAGATCCTCTGTCGGCGATGACAAGTGCCAGGAGCTTCGGAGAATAGCTGCAGGGCCTGGACAATGACTTAATGATAATCATTCTGTGTAGAAACACCATTGGTACACACTTAAATTAAAGAATAACCAAAAACCTTTAAGCTGCCTGGTGACCAATGCTGGGAGCAGCCGGGTTTTGCAGGCCTAGATGACTACACTCCACCTGGAAGATCAGGCACATCTGATCTTAGAGTCTAGAACCAGTTTGTGGATTACTTCATGTTACCTGAAGGAACTATGCCTTGGTAACTGGACTATATCCATGGAGGCTGCTAATCTTTTCAGTTATTGCTGCCATTACAATAACTTTTTCCTCTCATTAAATTGTCAATGCATGCTTTCAAAAACATTACTTACTGAGTGAAGTAATACTGTTATTTGTGGCTTACACCAGACCTACTCCCAGCCCTCCTAGGGACATCTCCATATGAAACCGGTCCCTAAAGCTCTGCCATTTCTTTTGCATATCTGCGACTGAAAAACAGGGAAAAAATATCTTTTCACATATTTGTTAATACTACACAAACAGGGTCAAATTTACACACACAAACTATCACGAGAAGATTGAGGGCTGCACAACAAATAGTAACACAGGGAAAATTTGACCTGCACTGTGCATAAAATACAACAGTAGTGCAGGGAGAACAAGGGCCTAATTGTAGAATCTGTTTCCAAAATCAATGAACAACCAGAAATGTCCACCAGACATACAAAAAGGAGATTAACACTCCTGGATATATGGAATGTAGTTTGGCCAAGACATAGTATGTGCTATGGAGGACCTTCACCACCATTTCCACCAGAAAAAACTGATAACTTCCACTAGAAGCCATCTCACAGCAATAAAACTATCTGGCAGGGAAAAGGAGATATTTATGCTCACCTCCCAGCGTGACATAAATGGATCTGAGGAATCAAGGGGTTAGAATTAAAGATGATGTAAAGGATAGACACAAACCCTCATCACGTTGGGTATCTTTGGCAAATTCAAACTGAGAAGCTATAAGGAGACCATCATGAGGAATGATAGACCGTAGGATATGGTGGATTTGAGAAAAACGCAACACTTTCTTTGGGGAAAGGCTATAAGTAGAACAGAGGTCCTTGAGACATATTAACCTATCACTTACTTATGTATTTTTAACTTACCACTTCATCTTGTAGGCTCCCAGTGCAGCAGGCAGAAGTTGACAGAAGGGTAGCCTGAGTGGCTGCGCCAATTCTAATTGTGTCACGGTGATGGCTACTCTGCATGTAATGGCGGCTCATGCAGAAGGTGGATTGCAATAGGGCTCCAGCTGGGGCCATCTGTAGTTAGTGTAGGTTTGATGTGACACCAGTCCCTTTTAATGCTATGCGACGATGAAATAAAGAGTCCAGTCCCAAGCATTTTTAGTGAAACCGAAGGCACACAGTTTACTTGCAACTTGGAAAACAGGTCAAAGTCCAACAAATGGTAACTTTAGGCATTTACTCCTTAGTTCTCTACCGGAGACAGAAATGAAGTGGCCAGGCTAAGTTAGCTGGCAGCTGGACTGGGAAGTTATTGGTGGAGGAATGGAGGGAACAGAACAGACTCTCCTATAGAGACTCTGCACTTGACTGAATGGGGACAGGTTGAACTCACGATTGCGGTGGCTGAATTTCTTCCTGCTGACAAACCGACCTTCTCTGGCAGCAATCTCTCAGGGCAGTGTTGCAGACGAATGTAGAAGACTTCTTCTAAGGCTCCTCTTGAGGCCTAGACCAGGGAATCCCCAAGCCTGTGGCTGGACTACCCCACTTTCCCCCATATCTGGCCTCCAGCTCTCTTCTACACTCACGCACTGCCTCTTATATAGAGATGAGCGAGCACCAAAATGCTCGGGTGCTCGTTGCTCGAGTCAAACATTTTGTAATGCTCAAGAGCTCGTTTCGAGTAATGAACCCCATTGAAGTCAATGGGCGACTTGAGAATTTTTGTATGCGACCGATGCTCCGCATAGGTCATGACTTGTGAAACACCAGAAAACATCAGAAAGTCATGGAAACACCACGGAAACGGATAGAGAAGGGCAGGGGCAGCATGCATGGCTGCATCTGAGGCTCCCAGGTCCCACTATTAAGCCAAAATGGGGGCAAGAGTCTGGCGTCACCCCCCTAACAATTTACTTTGGACAAACCCTCATTAACAAGGCACACGGGCTGGCACATCTTAGCCAAGCACCACACTACCTGCAACCAATCACTGCCTGCGGGTGACACTGCTGCCTCTTCTTCTGGGTTATATGTTGGCATTGCAGTCCAACCCCCCCCCCCCCAGCACGACCCTGCGTGCACAGCGCACACAAAAGTTTCCCTGCGCAGCGTTCAGCTGCCCTCATGCCACACGCTCACTTCATAGCCACACTACCCTCATGTCTATTTATAAGTGCATACTGGATGGGAAGGAAGTGGAGGCACATACTGCAGAGGGTTGGCAGGACCAGGCAGCGACCCTCTTTGAAAGTGTGGGCGATAGCCCACAATGCTGTTGAGAATTGATGATAAATTGACGTACGATCATCATTTCAATCCCGTGACACCTCCGTCACAAAATTGTCAGGAGCTGCAAACGTAGGCATAAAGGGGACTCAGGTGCCAGCACTTCTACACATCTCCACAATGCAGCAATACTCTGTGTGGGAAACACGTGAGCGGGCCCAGGGTCAGGCTTGGTCCCAGCCTCCACTTTGTGTGACTCAAGGTGCCGCGAGTTACATAGCAATGGGAAATCCATGTGTCCCCACACAATTCATTCTGTGTAGGTGTCAGATAGCTCAACACCGCAATGGGAAGTCTTTGAATTCATTGGGCTCGCCTATGCTGTCTGTGCACAAAGATGGTATTACACAGGAAGAAATCAGAGTGCCCAAACACAGTAGTTTCACCCCGCCAACGACCTCGGCCCACATTTCTACCCTAGTCTGTGTATTTGTGCCAGACAGGTAAAACACTGCAATGGGAAGTCTTTGTGCACCCACAGCATAGGCGAGCCCCTGGAACCCAAGGAAAGTATTACACATAAAGAAATCAGAGTGCCCAAATATGGCAGTTTCACCCTGCCAAGGACCTCGGCCTTGGCTCACACCCTCATTAATCATGGGCATAAAGCGGACTCGCATGCTAGTGCAGCTGTGAACGTCTCATTAATGCAGTAACGCTCCTTTTTTTTGGCCCAAACCAGTGTCTCAGATAACTGTGGTAAGAGAAAATACATGTTGCCCAGCGCTGATCCCCAGACCCCAAGCAGGAGGGAGAGGGGGCATAATAAGGCCGAGAAACCATGACCGAGGTAGGACCCACAATACTCTGTGTGGAAAGTACGTGAGCGGGCCCTGGGTCAGGCTTGGTCCCAGCCTCCAACTTGTGTGACCCAAGGTGCCGAGAGGTAAATAGCTATGGGAAATCCAAGGGTCCCCACACACTTCACTCTGTGTAGGTGTCAGATAGCTCAACACCGCAATGGGAAGTCTTTGAGTTCCTTGGGCTCGCCTATGCTGTGGGTGCACAAAGATGGTATTACACAGGAAGAAATCAAAGTGCCCAAACATGGCAGAGTTTCCCCCTGCCAAGGACCTCGGCCTTGGCCTACATTTCTGCCCAAGTCAGTCAGTGTATTTGTGCCAGATAGGTAAAACACCGCGATGGGAAGTCTTTGTGCACCCATAGCATAGGCAGACCCCAGTAACATTTCTGTAGCAAGAGTATAGGCGGACCCCAGTAACATTTCTGTAGCAAAAGTATAGGCAGACCCCTCAAACCATTCAGTAGAAACTGCATAGGCGGACCCCAGTAACATTTCTGTAGCAAAAGTATAGGCAGACCCCAGTAACATTTCTGTAGCAAAAGTATAGGCAGACCCCTGTAACATTTCTGTACCAAGTGTATAGGCGGACCCCAATAACATTTCTGTAGCAAAAGTATAAGCAGACTCCAGTAACATTTCTGTAGCAAAAGTATAGGTGAACACCTCAAACCAGTAGAAACTGCATAGGCGGACCCCAGTAACATTTCCGTAGCAAAAGTATAGGCGGACCCCAGTAACATTTCTGTAGCAAGAGTAAAGGTGGACCCCAGTAACCTTTTTCGTAGCAAAAGTGGTGGACTTGCGGAAATGTGCGCAGATGCGGTGCACCTTGCCGAGCAGGTCAGACAAGTGGGGGTAGTTTTTCAGAAACCGCTGAACCACCAGATTGAAGACGTGGGCCAGGCATGGCATGTGTGTGAGGCTGCTGAGCTGCAGAGCCGCCACCAGGTTACGGCTGTTGTCACACACGACCAAACCCGGTTGTAGGCTCAGCAGCGAAAGCAGCAGCTCGGGGGCCGTGTGCCTCTTGTCACCTAAGCTGATTCGTTTGAGTATGGCTTGCTGACGCTTGCCCACTGCTGTGCTGCCGCGCTGCGCGCTACCAACCGCTGGCGACGTGCTTGCACTTCTTCATTAAGAGGTAGAGGTGGCAGAGGAGACGGAGGGGGAAGGTTGGAGGAGGTGGCATAAAACACCGCAGATACCAGCACCGAAGTAGGACCCGCTATTCTGGGTGTGGGTAGGACGTGAGCGGTTCCAGGCTCTGACTCGGTCCCAACATCCACCAAGTTCACCCAATGTGCCGTCAGGGAGATATAGTGGCCCTGCCCGCCAGTACTTGTCCACATGTCCGTGGTTAAGTGGACCTTCCCAGTAACCGCGTTGGTGAGGGCACGATTTATGTTGCGGGAGACGTGTTGGTGTAGGGCTGGGATGGCACACCGGGAAAAATAGTGGCAACTGGAGACCGAGTAGTGCGGGAACGCTGCCACCATCATGTTTTTGAAAGCCTCCATTTCCACAAGCCTGTACGGCAGCATCTCCAGGCTGATTAATTTGGCAATGTGCATGTTTAAAGCTTGTGCATGCGGGTGCGTGGCGGCGTATTTGCACTTTCGCTCCAACGCTTGTGTTACTAACAGCTGAACGCTGCGCTGAGAAACATTACTGGATGGATTGGAGGACGGTGGAGGTGAGTATGTGGGTGCTGGCTGGGAGGCGCTCGTGCCTGTGTCCTGGGAGGGAGATTGGATCTGTGTGGCAGGTTGGGGCACAGGGGAAGAGGCAGTGGTGTGACCCGAAGGCGGTGAATAGCCTTTGTCCCACCTTGTAGGGTGCTTGGCCATCATATGCCTGCGCATGCTGGTGGCGGTGAGGCTGGTAGTGGTGGCTCCCCGGCTGATCTTGGTGCAACACAGGTTGCACACCACTGTTCGTTGGTCGTCCGCGTTCTCACTAAAAAATATCCACACCTTTGAACACCTAGTCCTCTGCACGGAGGCTTGCCACGAGGGGGTGCTTTGGGAAACAGTTGGGGGATTCTTCACTCGGGCCCTGCCTTTACCCCTGGCCACTCCACTGCCTCTTCCAACCTGTCCTGCTGCTGCACTTGCCTCCCCCTCTGAAGCCCTGTCCTCAGTAAGCTTAGCAAACCAGATGGGATCAGTCACCTCATCGTCCAGCTGCTCTTCCTCCGAATCCTCTGTGCGCTTCTCCCTCGGACTTACTACCCTTACTACTACCTCACTGACAGACAACTGTGTCTCATCATCCTCATCCACAAAAAACTCTTGAGACAGTTGCCGGAAGTCCCCAGCCTCATCACTTGGACTCCGGGAACTTTCCAAAGATTGGCATTGGTCACGACAAACTCCTCACGTGAGAGAGGAACCGTTTTTTCCCACTCAGGGCAGGGACCCGAGAACAGTTCCTGGGAGTCTGCCTGATCAGAATATGTCATTTTCATGGAGTGAAGAGGCTAGGAGGAAGGAGGAGCAGCCAGAGGATTCAGAGTTGCAGTCCCTAGGCCGGGAGTGGTGGACTGTGTAGAAGACTGGGTGGTCGATACATTGCTGGACACGTTTTCTGACATCCACGACAGGACCTGCTCGCACTGCTCTGTTTGTAATAAAGGTCTACCACGCGGACCCGTAAATTGTGATATGAAGCTGGGGAGCCCAGAAACTTGCCTCTCTCCTAATTCCGCAGCAGCCGGCTGTGATTCACCACACCCAGGAACTCGGCCTGTGCCCACACCCTCACTTGAATGCCCTCGACCCTTAACCCTACTCCTCATCATGGCAGATTAAGAATAGAGCAGGGCCCAAATAAATTACCCCACTGTACAGCAATTTTACTTCCCATGGCGGTTTCGGTCAGTTGCAAGAATATCTTTTTGCCAAAGGAGAAATAATTGTGCGTGCGGATGAATCTTGTGAGTTGTAACACCGATTCAGAGGTAACCACATTGGCCTCCAGGTGTACCTGGTAGGCGGTCAGCCGATCATTATGTGGGATGTTGGATTATAAGAATTCTACATCCATGGTGGCCATATACAAAGCTTCACATCCAGTGGTTAGATATATAATGCTAGCTGACTGAAGCCACCACTGAAGGGAGTCTAGAGGCGCAATAAACACACAATTTGTGGTAAGCTCGTCAGCTCCCACTAGTGGTGACTGCAGGCAGCCAGCATTTTAGTCTTTTTACATTGTGCAGGGAATTTAGAATTCCGTATCAGAAAATAGGACTCTAATCACTATAAAGAAGAAAATAAGGACCTATTTAGAGTTTGGGCAGGGGCTTCTCTTTCTTTTGCTTTGTTTTCTAAAAATGTTAGTCTGCATGCCTGCTGCTTCACTAAATGGCAACTACTATATATATAAAGATAATTTTAAAGGTTAAATATAGAAATCCACATAGAAATTTGAGTACTACTCCTGTGTTTCAGCCTTCATAGCTCCAGAGAGACTCTATTTAACCATTTATTTCCTAACTACCGGTCTACTGTTATCCTTTAATGCTCTTAATATGGGTCACTTTTTCACTCACTTGGGATGCTGCTGCAAATTCTGCCCTGATTTTTCATCTATTGTTGAATATTTATGAGCTGCGGCTTTCTTTCCTGTAGGAAAGGAACATTGGCCTGAACATCTTGTGGTTAGAGAACAAACACTTGGGACGTCTTGCTCAGGTTCTGACATCAATAAAAGTCATTTAGGGCCATTGTAGCTAAGCAGTGCTAAATAGTGTGAATATGGCAATCAGAGTTCGGTATTCCTCTCTTGTATATAGTGTTCATCATCAGGTCTGGCTTAATTATAGATACGAAGGGCAAAAGGAGTAGAAGTCCTAGTATCTCCATCAGCTCCATATATTGAATTTTGTAATGTTCCCTGGATTATGTACCCCTAGTAAAATCAGCTATTAACATGTTTTAAGCTGACCTTAGGTTTCCAGCTGTTCATTGACTATGTGTGATCCAAATTCTCCTAAATTTATACTCAAAACTCCAAGCCAAACTGTGTATCTCACCTCACGTCACCTCAAATTTCAAGCAATTCAATGACTAAATGTGCATCTAAATAAGCTTCCAAATCGTAATGTCGCCTATTTAATTTTGCATGAGGAAATTCATGTGGATGATGATTTGTGCACTGCATGGCACCATCAGAGCCAACCTTTGAGGGGTTTGACGACTGGCTGCATCACCCTGCTGAAAGTAAAGGCGCGCCAGCACTGCGCCTGCACTGAATAACAGCATTACTTTGCATAGGAACAACAACAGCAGTGTACAGACACAGTGCCCCTCTCATCTCGTTGCCATGCTGTCAATGACAGGACACTAGCTGTCTCCACCATACTCTCCTCCTTTCCCGGAATTTTTTTTAAATTCAAATATTTTTAAAGAAAGCGATTCTTTTTCTGGCGTCCAAAGACACCTTCAACATACATACAATACAAACACATAAAACCCCAAATACCCCTCCCCCCAAGAAACATTTTCCAATAGTCTCTCCAGTACTATTTAAGCACACCGCTGCAGAGTCCTTTGATTGTCCATATTTCCAGATGGATAAGGCACAGTCCTTGTAATTCGATGTTACCTGTAATGCAAAGGTTAGCGCACCTACTTCCTTCCCTTCTCCCTCTCCACTCTCTTTACCTTCCACAATATATGCATTCCAGTGGATATTAGCATTATCTTCTAAGTAAGTCACAGTTTTTCCTCAATAGGGCCAATATCCTCCTCCCATCTACTTCTCGTTGCCAGAGGGTAGCACAGGTTTATCTGACCCTGTATACAGGAGTGTACACAAGATATCTTCCCCCTGGTACTAGTAGAACTTCCTACAATTTCTGCTGGTAGCAATTTTCTGAATTCAAGATTCTCAAGGCAGCTCTCTGCCTGGAATGCATTTCGGAGCTGTAGATATTTGATAAATTGAGTGTGCAGCAAACCATATTCATCCCTCAACTGCTCAAAAGATTTTATATTATCCCCTGATACTATCTGAGTTAGTCGTCTAATCTCCCTAGTCTTCCACCCTTGAAAACCCTCTAACTTCTCTAACTCTTGTAGCCTTGGGTTTTCCCAGATAGGAGTATATTGTGTAAAACCCTTGATCCCCATTATGTCTATAATCTTCCACCAAACCCTATGCATGAGGGTTAAAGTTGGGAAACTCTGGGGGCTACTGCAGAACTTAGAACTCTTCAGGGCTTCAAATAAGTGTGCATTATGGAAATTAGTTTTCAGGAGACGAAAGCTCCGATCACGCGTGTCCTCCGTCTCCCACCCCCTAAAATGTTGCATTTGTGATGCTAGGAAAAATGATACAGGGTTAGGTAGCGCGAGTCCTCGATCTCCCTTGGGATTACACAATGTCCAACTTAATTCTAGGTCCTTTATCTCTCCAGATCAAGTTTCTAAATAGGCGATTGACCCTGTAAAAAAGGGCCTGTGTAATCCAGTGGGGTGAATTATGGAGCAGGTACAGCAGTTGCGGCATTCATATCATCTTAACTAGGTTCACCGTTCCTACAATCGTCAGGGAAAGCTGTGTTAGACGCCAGCTGCCTCAGAAGTGTACGGTGTGTCAGACACCCATAGATTGAAAGTGCAATACACACTGCATAGCCTCAGCCTGCATTGCATAGAAAAAAAAGGAAATTTAAAAAAGAAATCCTTTTTACGGCTACCGATGACCCAGTGCATTTGCCTGCGTGGCCTGTGGGACTTCACGTCCATCCAAACTGCATAGTGCACAGCAAGGCCTAAGTGCAGCCTTCATTTAAATATTTGTCTGTCCGCACTTTGCGTTGCCTCAGCTCAGTCTGCCTCTACGTGTACGCCAAGAAACCACAAATTTTCTTAATTCACAAACATTTTTACACCGCTCTGTCTCTGCTCGATTCTTAATCCAGCATGCTGAGGGGTAGGGGTAGAGGACGTGGACGCGGTCGAGGACGCGGAGTCCCAAGTGAGGGTGTGGGCATAGGACGAGTTCCTGGTCCAGGTGAATCGCAGCCGGCTGCGGCGGGAGTAGGAGAGAGGACAGTTTCTGGGGTCCCCAGCTTCATATCACAATTTTTGGGTCCACGTCGTAGACCTTTATTACAAAATGAGCAGTGTGAGCAGGTCCTGTCGTGGATGGCAGAAAGTGCATCCAGCAATTTATCGACCACCCAGTCTTCTACGCCGTCCACTGCTGCAACTCTGAATCCTCTGGCTGCTGCTCCTCCTTCCTCCCAGCCTCCTCACTCCATGAAAATGACACATTCTGATGAGCAGGCAGACTCCTAGGAACTGTTCTTGGGCCCCTGCCCAGATTGGGCAGCAATCGTTCCTCTCCCACCGGAAGAGTTTGTCGTGACCGATGCCCAACCTTTGGAAAGTTCCCGGGGTCCGGGGGATGAGGCTGGGGACTTCCGGCAACTGTCTCAAGAGCTTTCAGTGGGTGAGGAGGACGATGACGATGAGGCACAGTTGTCTATCAGTGAGGTAGTAGTAAGGACAGTAAGTCCGAGGGAGGAGCGCACAGAGTATTCAGAGGAAGAGCCGCTGGACGATGAGGTGACTGACCCCACCTGGTGTGATAAGCCAACTG
This sequence comes from Eleutherodactylus coqui, assembly GCF_035609145.1. Taxonomy (NCBI): domain Eukaryota; kingdom Metazoa; phylum Chordata; class Amphibia; order Anura; family Eleutherodactylidae; genus Eleutherodactylus; species Eleutherodactylus coqui. The sequence continues at coordinate 119,823,187 of NC_089849.1, forward strand.
AGGACAGGTCTTCAGAGGGGGAGGCAATTGCAGCCGCAGGACAGGTTGGAAGAGGCAGTGGGGTGGCCAGGGGTAGAGGCAGGGCCAGAGCAAATAATGCACCAGCTGTTTCCCAAAGCACCCCCTCGCGCCAAGTCACCGTGCAGAGGCCAAGGTGCTCTAAGGTGTGGCAGTTTTTCACTGAGACGGCGGACGACCGACGAACAGTGGTGTGCAACCTTTGACGCACCAAGATCAGCCGGGGAGCCACCACCACCAGCCTCACCACCACCAGCATGCGCAGACATATGATGGCCAAGCACCCCACAAGGTGGGACGAAGGCCGTTCACCGCCTCCAGCTTGCGCCACTGCCTCTCCCCCTGGGCCCCAACCTGCCACTGAGATCCAACCCACCTCTCACGACACAGGCACGACCGTCTCCTGGCCTGGACCCACACCCTCACCTCCACTCTCCTCAGCCCCATCCAGCAATGTCTCTCAGCGCAGCGTCCAGCTGTCGCTAAGAGAATCGTTGGAGCGAAAGCCCAAATATACCACCACGCACCCGCACGCTCAAGCTTTAAATGTCCACATAGCCAAATTGATCAGCCTGGAGATGCTCCCCTACAGGCTGGTGGAAACTGAGGTGTTCAAAAACATGACGGCGGCAGCAGCCCCGCGCTATTCTGTCCCCAGTCGCCGCTATTTTTCACGGTGTGCCGTCCCAGCCCTGCACGACCACGTCTCACGCAACATTGTACGTGCCCTCATCAACTCGGTTACTGGCAAGGTCCACTTAACAATGGACACGTGGACAAGCACAGGCGCGGCGGGCCACTATATCTCCCTGACGGCACATTGGGTGAATTTAGTTGAGGCTGGGACAGAGTCAGAGCCTGGGACCGCTCGTGTACTACCCACCCCCAGAATTGCGGGCCCCAGATCGGTGGTGGTATCTGCGGCGGTGTATGCCACCTCCACTAAACCTTCCTCCTCCTCCAAAGCAACCTCTACCTCGCAATCAAGACTTGTCAGCAGCAGCACGTCGCCAGCAGTCGTGTGTCGCACGGCGCGGCAGCACAGCGGTGGGCAAGCGTCAGCAGGCCGTGCTGAAACTACTCAGCTTAGGAGAGAAGAGGCACGCGGCCCACGAACTGTTGCACTGTCTGACAGAGCAGACCGACTGCTGGCTTTCGCCACTGAGCCTCCAACTGGGCATGGTCGTGTGTGACAACGGTCATAACCTGGTGGCGGCTCTGCAGCTCGGCAGCCTCACGCACGTGCTATGCCTGGCCCACGTCTTTAATTTGGTGGTTCAGCGGTTTCTGAAAGGCTACCCACACTTGTCAGACCTCCGGGTCAGCGCACATTTCCGCAAGTTCAACACGGACGCTGCCAACCTGCGCACCCTGCAACATCGGTTTAATCTGCCAGTGCACCGACTGCTTTGCAACGTGCCCACACGGTGGAACTCTATGCTTCACATGTTGTCCCGGCTGTATGAGCAGCGTAGAGCTATAGTGGAATACCAACTCCAACATGGACGGCGAAGTGGGAGTCAGCCTCCTCAATTCTTTACAGAGGAGTGGGCCTGAATGGCAGATATCTGCCAGGTCCTTGGAAACTTTGAGGAGTCCACCCTGATGGTGAGCGGCGATGCTGCAATCATTAGCGTCACCATTCCCCTGCTATGCCTGTTGAGAAGTTCCCTGCAAAGGCTGATGCTTTGCGGGCAGAAGCGGAGCGGGGGAAGACAGTATGTCGCTGGATAGTCAGAGCACCCTCATGTCTATATCTCAGCGCGTAGAGGAGGAGGAGGGGGAGGAGCCTGAGGAGGAAGAGACAGCTGGGCCGAGTGCAGAGGGTACCCATGCTGCTTGCTTCTCATCCATTCAGTGTGTATGGGCTGAGGAGGAGGAGGATCCTCAAAGTGATCTTCCTAGTGAGGACAGCCTTATGTTGCGTACAGGTACCCTGGCACACATGGCTGACTTTCTGTTAGCATGCCTTTCTCGTGACCCTCGCGTTAGATGCATTCTGGCCACTACGGATTACTGGGTGTACACACTGCTTGACCCACGGTATAAGGATAACCTTTCCACTCTCATTGAGAGTGATGCAATACCACAGGGCCCTGGTGGACAAACTGATGGTAAACTTCCCATCTGACAGCGCTAGTGGCAGAAGGCGCAGTTCCGAGGGCCAAGTAGAAGAGGAGGCGCGTAGATGAGGCAGCATGTTCAGCGCAGACAGGGGAACACTCTCCAAGGCCTTTGCCAGCTTTATGGCTCCCCAGCAAGACTGTGTCACACCTCCCCAGTCCAGGCTGAGTCGGAGGGAGCACGTAGCCGATCGTACCACCGTCCTCCGTGACGCCTCTGCTCCGTACAACTACTGGGTGTCAAAGCTGAACACGTGGCCTGAACTTGCGCTGTATGCCCTGGAGGTGTTGGCTTGCCCTGCGGCTAGCATCTTGTCAGAGAGGGTGTTTAGTGCAGCTGGGGGAATCATCGCGGACAAGCGTACCCGCCTGTCAACTGACAGTGCCGACAGGCTTACACTCATAAAGATGAACAAAGCCTGGATTTCCCCAGACTTCTCTTCTCCACCAGCGGACAGCAGCGCTACCTAAAGACCCTTGTCAATCTGTGTATGATATTCGTCCTCCTCCGGCTCCTCCTCCTGAAACCTCTCGTAATCACCGCGAATGGGCAATTTTTCTGTGGGCCAAAAGGCTCATATAACTTTTCTAAATAATATTTATCTGTTTCAATTCTCATTAAAGCATTGAAACTTCCACCTGAACCAATTTTTATTTTGACTGGGCTGCCTCCAGGCCTAGTTAAAGGGGTTGTCCTGCAAAATGAAGTAAAGGTAAACACTTCTGTATGGCCATATACATGCACTTTGTAATATACATCGTGCATTAAATATTGGCCATACAGAAGTTATATACTTTCCCCCCTGTGTTGGCGTCCCCGTCTCCATGGCGCCGACCGAATCCTTCTTCGGCCTCGATTAGACGTGCTTGCGCAGTCTGCCTCTTCTGTCCCGTTGAAGGTGCCGCTCCAGCGTGCTCGCGCCGCACAGCTGGTCTGGCAATTTTTCTGGGGTACATTTGTACTGTCGGTACACCGATTTTTCAGGCCCTCGCCTACAATGTAATCCAAGTAATTTTTATGGGCTTCGCCTGCACTCATGGTACACCACTGTGTCTGGGGTTGGCCTACACTTTTGCTACAGAAATGTAACTCTGTTCTGCCTACCTATACTCCTGCCACAGTAATGATACAGGGGTCTGACTATACTTCAGCAACAGAAATGTTACTTCGGTCTGCCGATACTTCTGCTCCTGAAATGTTACCTTGGTTGGTGTATACTGTTACTACTGTAATTTTACTAATACTGGGCTCTGCCCATAATGCTTCAACGGAAATGTTACTGGGGCATGTCTATACTGCTATAACAGAAATGTAACTAATAGTGGGCTCTGCCCATACTGCTTCTATGTAAAGGTTACTGGGGCCTGCCTATACTGCTACTAATAAAATCTTACCAATACTATGCTCTCCCTACACTGCTGCCAGGGAAATGTTTATCTGCTGCTTTGCCCATACTGCTTCTACGTAAATGTTACTGGGGTCTGACTATACTACTACTACTGAAATGTTACAAATACTATGCTCTCCCTACACAGCTGCCAGGGAAATGTGAATCTGCTGCTTTGCCCACACTGCTTCTACGTAACTGTTACTGGGGTCTGACTATACTGCTACTACTGAAATGTTACAAATACTATGCTCTCCCTACACTGCTGCCAGGGAAATGTGAATCTGCTGCTTTGCCCATACTGCTTCTACGTAACTGTTACTGGCGTCTGACTATACTGCTACTACTGAAATGTTACAAATACTATGCTCTCCCTACACTACTGCCAGGGAAATGTGAATCTGCTGCTTTGCCCATACTGCTTCTATGTAACTGTTACTGGGGTCTGACTATACTGCTACTACTGAAATGTTACAAATACTATGCTCTCCCTACACTGCTGCCAGGGAAATGTAAATCTGCTGCTTTGCCCATTCTGCTTCTACGTAACTGTTACTGGGGTCTGACTATACTGCTGCTACTGCTATGTTACAGGGTTGTGGAAGCGGAGGCGTACCAAAGACATGATGGTGGCGAGGCCGCGCTACTAGGTAACCAGGCGCGACAACTTTTCAGTGACTTTTCCACGGACACGGGGACAGGACACGTACTGCCTCAAAAACATCCCCGTCCTCCTCCAACAATGAAAACATTCTTGGCAAATGCTTTCGCAGTGGTCCATCTGGCGGCAGTCCAAGAATTTCACCTTAAATGACACAATAAGAAAGCCCCCCACCACGGCCCACTTAATCCTGGCCACATTCCGAAAACCAACTAAATAAAACCGCGCTACTATATCCACAGTCGCGACCACTATCCCACCAACGCGGTTACTGGTAAGGTGCATATAACCACGGACACGGGGACACGACACGTATTGCCTCAAAAACATCCCCCCCCTCCTCCTCCAACAATGAAAACATTCTTGGCCGAAGCCCACCTATATGTAATCAGACGTTAGCTTTGCTGTCCAGGGCACTGCAATGGGATATATTTATGTACCGCCAGTGGGTTCCAGGGAGCCACACATGCTGTGGGTCCACAGGGACTTCACATAGGGGAGTTGTTCCTGCCTGTGTCTATTTAAAGGAAACCCCTGACTGACTGGGGCATACAGTGTGGGCCGAAGCCCACCTGTATTTCATCTGACGTTAGCTCTACTATCCGGGGCACTGGATTGGGACAAACTTCAGGAGCAATACAGCGCTAATGAGACGTGCACAGCTACGCTAGCATTGGAGTCCACTGTAGGCCCATGATTGCTGAGGGTTTGTGCGCAGAGGCCTATGTCCTGGGTGCAGTGAAAGTCTGCTTCCTGCCTAGGATTGCTGAAGCTGTGGGCCGAGGCCTATGTCGTGGGCGTGGTGCAAGTCTGCCATGTTTGGCCGCTCAGATCAATTTTTGGTTCATGTCTTGGGTTTCCTAGGACCCACCTATGCTGTTGGTGCAAACTTAGTTCCCATCGCGGTGTTTGACCTGTCTGGCACAAAGACACTGACTGACTTGGGTAGGGGGCAGAGCGCAGACGGCTTTCCCCTTGCAGTGTCGATTGATCTATGCAACACCTTGACAGAATGAATACTGTGGGGCACATGGATTCCACATTGCTATGCCCACGTTTGCAGCTCCTGACGGAGGTGGCACAGGATTGGATTTCTCATTGCTTCTGTACAGCATTGTGGGCTATCGCCCCGCCCCTTTTAAAGAGGGTCGCTGCCTGGCCCTGCCTACCCTCTGCAGTGTGTGCCTCCGGTTCCTCCTCATGGCAGACTCACTTATAAATAGACATGAGGGTGGTGTGGCTATGAGGCCAGCGTGTGGCATGAGGGCAGCTGAAGGCTGCGCAGGGACACTTTTGTGTGCGCTGTGGACGCAGGGTCATGCGGGGGGGCAGCATGTAACCCAGGAGAAGAGGCAGCGGTGTGTCCCGCAGGCAGTGCTTGTGCTTAGTTGGAGGTAGTGTGGTGCTTAGCTAAGGTGTGCCTTGCTAATGAGGGTTTGTCCAAAGTAAAAAAAATTTAGGGGGGGGGGCACTCTTGCCGCTATTGTGGCTTAATAGTGGGACCTGGGAACCTGAAATGCAGCCCAGAATGTTGCCCCTCGCCTGCCCTATCCGTTTCTGTGTCGTTTCCATGACTTTCTTGGGTTTTCCAGATTTTCACCAATGAAAACCTTAGCGGAGCATGGGTGATATACAAAAATGCTCGAGTCGCCCATTGACTTCAATGGGGTTCGTTACTCGAAACGAACCCTCAAGCATCGCGGAAAGTTCGACTCGAGCAACGAGCACCTGAGCATTTTGGTGCTCACTCATCTCTATTTGGAAATCTTTTATAACCAAATTTTATTCACAATAGAACATTTCAGAAGGTGAAAGTGAGACATTTTCACACTTCATTTAAAAGAACTCATTTAGAGAATGATGGCAGCAACACAACTCACAAAAGTTCGGACAGGGCCGTGTCTACCATCATGTAGCATCCCCTCTTATGGTAAGTGAGGAGACTAATCGCTGGAGTTTTGGGCGAGTAATGTTGTCTGATTTTTGTCTGATGTAGGATTCTGGCTGCTCAACGGTTCTCGGTAGTCTTTGTGGGATTTTTCATTTCATAATGCGCCGAAAAGATTTCTATTGGTGAAAGGTGCGGACTGCAGACGGCCAGTTCAGCACCCAGACCTTTCTTCTACAAAGCCATGCTGTTGTGATGGATGCAGTATGTGGTTTAGCATTGTGTTGCTGAACTATGCAGGGCCTTCCCTGAAAGAAACTACGTGTGGAGGGAGCATATGTTGTTTTAAAACCTCTATATACTGTTTAGCATTGATAGTGCCTTACAAGATGTGTAAGCTGCTCATGCCATAGGCACTAATGCTACCCCATTCCATCAGAGATTGACTTTTGAACAGGGTGCTGATAACAAGCTGGACGGTCCCTCTCCTCTTGAGTCCACAGGATATGATGTCTGTGGTTTCTAAAAAAAAATTCAAATTTTGATTCATCTGACTACAGAGTAGTTTTCCATTTTGCCTCAGTTCATTTTAAAGTACTTTCAGCCCTGAGAAGATAATGGTGTTTCTGGATAGTATGGATACCTGGCTGCTTCTTTGCATGATATAGCTTTAACTTGCATTAGTGGATAGTACAGCAAACTGTTCAGACAGTGATTTCTAGAAGTATTTCTAAGCTTGTACAGTGCTGTACATTACAGACTCTTGCCTGTTTTTCATGCAGTGCTGCTGTAAAAGCTAATAAAGTCTTAGGGTGCTTTTTGAAAGAGGTATAGGGGCGAGGGACGAGAACATTCTTCCACTATATAAGGCACTTGTCAGGCCTCACATAGAATACTGTGTACAGTTCTGGACACCGCTGCTCAGGAAAGATGTTGCAGTGCTTTAGGCGGTTCAAAGAAGGGCATCTAAATTAATACATGGAATAAGGTGACTGGAATACCCAGAGAGGCTAACAAAATTGGGATTATTTACCCTGGAAAAAAGATGGCTAATGAGCGATCAAATAACTATGAACATGAGGGGACAATAAAAGGATCTCTCCCATGATCTGTTTATACCCAGGACTGCGACGGTAATAAGAGGGCATCTTCTGTGTCTAGAAGAAAGCAGGTTTCATCACCAACACTGAAGGGGGGGTTCTTTACTGTAAGAGCATTGAGACTGTGGAATGTTACCACTCGACCCTTCCACTACTGCATCTTAATGAACCCAGGAGAAGTGGCAGCGGAGTGTCATGCAGGCAGTGATTGTGCTTTGTTGGAGGTAGTGTGGTGCTTAGCTAAGGTATGCCATGCTAATGAGGGTTTTTCAGAAGTAAAAAATTGTTGGGAGGGGGGGGCACTCTTGCCGCTATTGTGGCTTAATAGTGGGACCTGGGAACTTGAGATGCAGCCCAACATATAGCCCCTCGCCTGCCCTATCCGTTTCTGTGTCGTTCCCATCACTTTCTTGAATTTCCCAGATTTTCACAAATGAAAACCTTAGCGAGCATCGGCGATATACAAAAATGCTCGGGTCGCCCATTGACTTAAATGGGGTTCGTTACTCGAAACGAACCCTCGAGCATCGCGAAAAGTTCATCTCGAGTAACGAGCACCCGAGCATTTTGGTGCTCGTTCATCTCTAGTCTTGACCTACCTTTGGTACGCAAAGCACAGGAGTGTCCATAGACTCCTATGGGAGCTAGAAAAAACCTGAGGGGGAACGAGTTCTGCCACACTGCTCAATCCAGAAGCACTGTGTACCTGCGGGGATGAAGGGAAGTCCGAGGCAGGGCTTCCCTTCATCTTCCCAGGGGTTCCCTTCATCCCCGCGATGAAGGGAATTCCTGGGGGAGATGAAGGGAAGCATCGGGGATTCCCTTCATCTCTCTCTCCAGCAGCACATCTTTTCAGTCACTGATGGACATGTGAATGGGTGATAACGTGTGTCTGGCGACCGGAACTTTATAACGTAAATTACCCGTTCATACGATTTTTGCTGCGCTAGCTGCAGTTTTTTTTTTGCATGCACTGATTTTTTTTTTTATGCTGATTTCCACAGCGGATGCAATGCGAGTCATCATTAAATTAATTTTTTTATTGTTTGCAGATCGCGGGCTGCATTTTTTTTTCCCCCCGTATAGATGCGCTGCGGACCATCCATGTGGAAAAAATTTACAACCCCACCTCCCTAATTTTAACCTTTAAATCCGCCGTGAATCCGCAAATGTATTTGCAGATGGTAACTTCTAGAGATGAGCGAGCGTACTCGGAAAAGCACTACTCGCTCGAGTAATTTGCTTTATCCGAGTATCGCTGTGCTCGTCCCTGAAGATTCGGGTGCCGCTGCGGCTGACAGGTGAGTCGCAGCGGGGAGCAGGGGAGAGCGGGCGGGAGAGAAGGAGAGAAAGATCTTACCTCCGTTCCTCCCCGCTCTCCCCTGCAGCTCCCCGCTCCGTGCCGGCACCCGAATCTTCAGGGACGAGCACAGCGATACTCGGATAAAGCAAATTACTCGAGCGAGTAGTGCTTTTCCGAGTACGCTCGCTCATCTCTAGTAACTTCCCATGATGAATGGAGAACATCCGCGTGTGATCCGTGGTAAAATGGAGCATGCTACGATTTATTATCTGCGTGTGGCATCCGCAAATCACATGAAAACAAATCCACAGGTGTTAAATGAAGGGCGGAAACCCAATACTTCCCTGTGGGTAGCTTGAATTGTTGAGCTACGCGCGGATTCCGCAAATCAAATCCGCCTATGGACATTGTGCCTAAGGCTTCTTTCACACGAGCGCATATCGGCTGGCCATTTTCACAGCTGGCCAATATACGCTATGTTCAGTGTGAAAAATTTGGTGAATGGGCTCCCATAGTAGCCCATGCAGCAGCTGACATATTTCAGCCCTAAAGATAGCTCCAGGACAATCTTTTGGGCCCAACGCAAAAACGCCCACTGCTATATTGGCTTGGTCGGGTGTTTTTATGTCTCAGAGATACGCCCATGGAATCCAATGCATCAGATCACAGCGCCGATATGCGCTCGTGTCAAAGTAGCCTAAGGCTGTGTTAAGGAAAGCAGGTGATTAGGAGCATAAGATCTCCAACCTCAAATATAAGTGCACTTTACATGACAATAGAAACTTTACTCTCTTTATTTTCTGTTGCTGCATCTCTCAGATTTCCTACTTCGAGGTGCATGCAACCATAGCTGATTGATTTCTTGCGGATCCACACCATTTGGTGCTCATTTTAATGTGGATCAGCATTCGATCCAACCCTTCAGTTATTGTGAATTTACTGTGGATCCTGAGAAGGTTAACTGGAGTGAAGAGGCCAGCATGATGGAAAGCCGCAGTAAGAAGCAGATTAAGGAGCTTACATATAACAAGCTTTCTTCATTACAGAACAGGTCTTTTGTGGACAGCCTTCAAATGCTGCTTCTAGGAACAAAGCTGACATAGTGCAAAGCAGTTAAACAAAACCTTATTCCTTAAAAAAAAAATCAATATGACGTGGGTCACCCCAGTGGGCGCACATGGCAAGTTTAGAATTAGCCTTAATATGTATGAACAGCAAGATTTCAGCTAGTCATGGGCTCAGAAACCTGATACCAATCATCTCAAATCTGGTACTTTTACTTCAAAGACCAGTCACATGTTAGATTATCAAGCTCTGTATTATCAGGTGCTGGACCACCTGAATTTCAGAAGGTTTAAAGGGATTGTACAAGATTAGAAAAACCCGGCTGTTTGTTATTGCAGCTCAGCTGTATTGAAGTAAATGTGGCTGAGCTGCAATGCAGAACCTGCCTGTGGATTGATGTGGTGCTGCTGTTTGTGGAAGAAAGCAGACCGGTTTTCTTAATCCCATAGAACTCCTTTAAGTAATTCTTAATATAATTAGGATTTAGGGCCAGGTAATTTATTGTCCACTTGCTGGTGTTGTGTTAAAGGGATTTTCTGTTACACAAACCCCCTTCCATTTAGCTGATCCTGTTCTCAGCAGGGGAGCTGCTTGCTAAAAGCACAGCAGCAGGGAAAAAGGATACAACACAATGCAAGGTGCCAAAAGTGCTACAGAAAGACTGGATGCAGACTTGTAGAGTTGATTGCTATTCTAATTGGATCCTTTTGTATTCTCTGCACATGAGTGAGGCTGTGTTCTCACATCTTAAAAACTGCATGTAGATGAGACTCCGCCCAGAAAGGAGAATAGGGACATTTGTGTTTTTGCTCTGTTTTTTACTGATCATTCCTGAGCACTTCTAGAAAAATTGTGGGCGTTCACTAGTTTTTTTGCGCACCAGAAAAAAAAAAATCACATTAACACAAAAAACTGCCGCATGCAACACAGGTTGATATCACACAGACATACACAATACAATCAGTCCGTTTTTCGCGCACCAAGATTGGACAATGTTTGTGTGAATAAGGCCTTATGCACAGTAAGCTATGAATTAGCTATTGGAGGGGGAGGCATTCTGACTTTTGGTATTTTGCCTTTGAAGCTGCTAACCTTCATTTTCTACTGTCTACTCTATAAAGTCAAAGGGGCTCTCTCAATTTCATTAAAAAAAATTAACAAATTTAGAAATTGATGGCAGCAACACATCTTACAAAAGGTGGGACGGTGGTAGCAAAAAGCTGGTAAAGTACTAATGAGAAACAGCCGGAGGGTCAATGTTTTACTAAGTCACATGACTGTGTAAAAAGAGCATGTTAGAGAGGCAGAGTCTCTCATAAACCAAGATAATTGGAGGTTCACCAATCTGTGCAAAACTGCATCTAAAAATTGTGGAACAATTTCAGAAAAATGTTTACTAATGTAAGGGCTTATTCCCACGAGCGTATATCGGCCGGCGTTTTTAACGTCCGGCCGATATACACTTCCATGTAAGGAATCCCCTCTCACCTCTCTGCCTCTCTCCTCTACCCTCTACTCCTGCATTTGCAATGGGAGGGGACGGAGGGGTGCCCCCTCCGGCCCACTCCCATTGCAAACCGCTCAGAGGGGAGGAGAGAAGCAGAGAGACGGTGAGGGGGAGGGATAGCGTATATTAGCCTGGCGTGAAAATCCGGCCGATATACGCACGTCTGAATAACCCTAAAATTGCAAAGACTTTGAAAATCCAACCATCTTCAGTGCATAATATCAAAAAATTCTGAGAAGCTGGAGAAATTCATGTGCACAAGGAACAGGGCAGTTTGGATGCTCAGGATCTATGAGCCCTCAGGCAGCACTGCATGAAAAACAGGCATGATTCTGTAATGTACATCACTGCACGGGCTTAGTACATCACTGTAATTGTCCCATTTACTTCAATAGGATTCATCCTGCAGTACCAACCTGGACCACTGTGCAATGTACGGAGCTGTCTGAAAATAGTGAGAAATCCAAGACATTTTCAGTTCCTTTGAACTGGTATATAGTTAAAGGAACACTCCATACAATGATAGATTAGACTATGCCTTGTGCGGTGGCTGTGGATCCTAACAGCTGCAAGACAATGTATGGCACTGTGCGTGGTTTACAATGAAGAGGCCGCAGACTCACCCGAGTGTTGCAGTCCCTTCAAACATGTGGCCAGCAAGGTGTGAGGCGTCATTCCCCATCAATCTGACATTAATGGCCTTAGCCGGAAGATAAGTTATCAACATCATAGTCACAGAAATTCCCTTTAATGGGATGATAAAACACAAAGGGGCTGTCTGATTTTTAAGTTCAATTCCAAAAACGTTTGTGTACTGTGTAAAATGTAAATAAATGTAAAGAAAAAGTGAATGCAATGATTTGGAAATAGAGATGAGCGAGCGCACTCGTCCGAGCTTGATACTCGTTCGAGACGCTCGTTACTCGAGACGAGCACCACGCGGCACTTGACGCAATTACATTTCCTATCCTGAGAAATTTGCGCCCTTTTCTGGCCAATAGAAACACAGGGAAGCCATTAAAACTTCCTCCTGTGACGTTCCAGACCTATCCCACCCCCCTGCAGTGAGTGACTGGCAAGATCAAGTGACCTCCAAGTATTTAAATCAGCCCCGCTCGCGGCTCGCCACAGACACACACGCTAAGAGAGATCAGGGAAAGTGCTGTTGCTGCTATAGGGACAGTGTTAGCGTCTTCAAGAACCACAACGGTCCTTCTTAGGGCCAAAGCTCACCTAGTGCATTACTGTTGTGGCTGCTGTGAGCAGTTTTGCACATTTTTTTTTTAATGTATATCGGGCGTGCAGGCTATAGCGTTCTCAGGCTGCAGGCTGTACTTGAGTATAGGGGCAGTATTGGTCAGGCAGGGACAGTGGTAGTGTAGAATCCTGTCTACAAGAACCCCAACGGTTCTTCTTAGGGCAACCTGTGACCGTGTGCATTTAACTCCATGGTTGCTGGGAGTTGTAGTACCTCAGTATTGCACAGCAGAGCCTGCGTGCAGCCTTCATTTAAATATTTTTCTGTCCGCACTTTGCATTGCGTCAGTTCAGTCTGCCTCTAAGTGTACGCCAAGAAACCATAAATTTTATACGCCGCTCTGTGTTATACGTGTGCTGTCTTGTCTGACAATTGCACGGTGTGTCAGGCGTCCATACATTGAAAGTGCAATACACACTGCATAGCCTCAGCCTGCATTGCCTAGAAAAAACAGGAGATTTAAAAAAGAAATCATTTTTACGGCTACCGGTGACCCAGTGCATTTGCCTACGTGGCCTGTGGGACTTCACGTCCATCCAAACTGCATAGTGCACAGCAAGGCCTAAGTGCAGCCTTCATTTAAATATTTTTCTTTCCGCACTTAGCGTAACGTCAGCGCTGTCTGCCTCCAAGTGTACGCCAAGAAACCACAAATTTTTTACACCGCTCTGTGTTACCAGTCAGCTGCCGGTGCAGTGTATGGTGCCAGACAGCCATAGAGGGAGAGTCCAATAGACGCTCCATTGCCTGCATTGCATTGGAGAAAAAGTAATTTTAAAAAAGGAATCCTTTTTTACGACTGCTTGTAACCCAGTGCACATTACTGCGTGGCCTGTGGGACTTGAGGTGAATCTCAACTGCATAGTGCACAGGTAGTCCTGCTTGCATCCTTCCTTATAATTTATCTCAGGCTTCTTTTTGTATTGTATAACCGTTGGCAGGCACCAACTGCGCGGCAATAATTCAAATAAATTTTCACACCGCTCAGTGTCTGCTCGATTCTTAATCCACCATGCTGAAGGGTAGGGGTAGGGGTAGAGGATGTGGACGCAGGCGAGGACGCGGAGTTCCAAGTGAGGATTTGGGTATAGGTCGAGTTCCTGGTCCAGGCGAATCACAGCCGGCTGCTGCGGGAGTAGCAGAAAGGACAGTTTCTGGGGTCCCCAGCTTCATATCACAATTTTTGGATCCACGTCGTAGTCCTTTATTAAAAACCGAGCAGTGTGAGCAGGTCCTGTTGTGGATGGCAGAAAGTGCATCCAGCAATCTATCGACCACCCAGTCTTCTAGGCCGTCCACCGCCGCAACTCTGAATCCTCTGGCTGCTGCTCCTCCTTCCTCCCAGCCTCCTCACTCCATGAAAATGATACATTCTGAGGAGCAGGCAGACTCCCAGGAACTGTTCTCGGGCCCCTGCCCAGATTGGGCAACAATGGTTCCTCTCCCACCGGAGGAGTTTGTCGTGACCGATGCCCAACCTTTGGAAAGTTCCCGGGGTCCGGGGGATGAGGCTGGGGACTTCCGGCAACTGTCTCAAGAGCTTTCAGTGGGTGAGGAGGACGATGACGATGAGACACAGTTGTCTATCAGTGAGGTAGTAGTAAGGGCAGTAAGTCAGAGGGAGGAGCGCACAGAGGATTCGGAGGAAGGGCCGCTGGACGATGAGGTGACTGACCCCACCTGGTGTGATAAGCCAACTTAGGACAGGTCTTCAGAGGGGGAGGCAATTGCAGCCGCAGGACAGGTTGGAAGAGGCAGTGGGATGGCCAGGGGTAGAGGCAGGGCCAGAGCGAATAATCCACCAGCTGTTTCCCAAAGCACCCCCTCGCGCTAAGCCACCGTGCAGAGGCCAAGGTGCTCTAAGGTGTGGCAGTTTTTCACTGAGACCGCGGATGACTGGCGAACAGTGGTGTGCAACCTTTGTCGCGCCAAAATCAGCCAGGGAGCCACCACCACCAGCCTCACAACCACCAGCATGCGTCCCACAAGGTGGGACGAAGGCCGTTCACCGCCTCCGGCTTGCGCCACTGCCTCTCCCCCTGGGCCCCAACCTGCCACTGAGATCCAACCCACCTCTCATGACACAGGCATGACTGTCTCCTGGCCTGGACCCACACCCTCACCTCCGCTTTCCTCGGCCCCATCCAGCTATATCTCTCAGCGCAGCGTCCAGCTGTCGCTAAGAGAATCGTTGGAGTGAAAGCGCAAATACGTCGCCACGCACCCGCATGCTCAAGCTTTAAATGTCCACATAGCCAAATTGATCAGCCTGGAGATGCTCCCCTACAGGCTTGTGGAAACTGAGGCTTTCAAAAACATGATGGCGGCGGCAGCCCCGCACTACTCTGTCCCCAGTCGCCACTATTTTTCATTGTGTGCCATCCCAGCCCTGCACGACCACGTCTCACGCAACATTGTACGCGCCCTCACCAACTCGGTTACTGGCAAGGTCCGCTTAACAACGGACACGTGGACAAGCACAGGCGGGCAGGGCCACTATATCTCCCTGACGGCACATTGGGTGAATTTAGTGGAGGCTGGGACCGAGTCAGAGCCTGGGACCGCTCATGTCCTACCCACCCCCAGAATTGCCGGCCCCAGATTGGTGCTGGTTTCTGCGGCGGTGTATGCCACCTCCACTATACCTTCCTCCTCCTCCTCCCCCAACGCAACCTCTAGCTCGTAATCAAGATGTGTCAGCAGGAGCACGTCGCCAGCAGTCGGTGTCGCGCGGCAGCACAGCGGTGGGCAAGCGTCAGCAGGCCGTGCTGAAACTACTCAGCTTAGGAAAGAAGAGGCACATGGCTCACGAACTGTTGCATGGTCTGACAGAGCAGACCGTCCACTGGCTTTCGCCACTGAGCCTCCAACCAGGCATGGTCGTGTGTGACAACGGCCGTAACCTGGTGGCGGCCCACGTCTTTAACTTGGTGGTTCAGCGGTTTCTGAAAGGCTACCCACACTTGTCAGACCTCCTCGGCAAGGTGCACCGGGTCAGCGCACATTTCCGCAAGTCCAACACGGACGCTGCCACCCTGCGGACCCTGCAACATCGGTTTAATATGCCAGTGCACCGACTGCTTTGCGACGTGCCCACACGGTGGAACTCTATGCTCCACATGTTGTCCCGGCTGTATGAGCAGCGTAGAGCTATAGTGGAATACCAACTCCAACATGGGCGGCGTAGTGGGAATCAGCCTCCTCAATTCTTTACAGAGGAGTGGGCCTGGATGGCAGATATCTGCCAGGTCCTTGGAAACTTTGAGGAGTCTACCCTGATGGTGAGTGGCGATGCTGCAATCATTAGCGTCACCATTGCCCTGCTGTGCCTGTTGAGAAGTTCCCTGCAAAGCATAAAGGCTGACGCTTTGCGGTCGGAAACGGAGGCAGGGGAAGACAGTATATCTATATCTCAGCACGTTGAGGAGGAGGGGGAGGAGCCTGAGGAGGAAGAGACAGCTGGGCCCACTGCGGAGGGTACCCATGCTGCTTGCCTCTCATCCATTCAGCGTGTATGGCCTGAGGAGGAGGGGGATCCTCAAAGTGATCTTCCTAGTGAAGACAGCCATATGTTGCGTACAGCTACCCTGGCACACATGGCTGACTTCATGTTAGCATGCCTTTCTCGTGACCCTCGTGTTAGACGCATTCTGGCCACTACGGATTACTGGGTGTACACACTGCTTGACCCACGGTAAGAGGAGAACCTTTCCACTCTCATTCCCGAAGAGGAAAGGGGTTTGAGAGTGATGCAATACCACAGGGCGCTGGTGGACAAACTGATGGTAAACTTCCCATCTGACAGCGTTAGTGGCAGAAGGCGCAGTTCCGAGGGCCAAGTAGAAGGGGAGGCGTGGAGATCAGGCAGCATGTTAAACACAGGCAGGGGAACACTCTCCAAGGCCTTTGCCAGCTTTATGGCTCCCCAGCAAGACTGTGTCACACCTCCCCAGTCCAGGCTGAGTCGGAGGGAGCACTGTAAGAAGATGGTGAGGGAGTACGTAGCTGATCGTACCACCGTCCTCTGTGACGCCTCTGCTCCGTACAACTACTGGGTGTCAAAGCTGGACACGTGGCCCGAACTCGCGCTGTATGCCCTGGAGGTGTTGGCTTGCCCTGCGGCTAGCATCTTGTCAGAAAGGGTGTTTAGTGCAGCTGGGGGAATCATCACAGACAAGCGTACCGCCTGTCAACTGACAGTGCCGACAGGCTTACACTCATAAAGATGAACAAAGCCTGGATTTCCACCAGCTTCTCCACCAGCAGACAGCAGCGCTACCTAAAGACCTTTGTCAATCTGTGTATGCTATTCGTCCTCCTCCTCCTCCGGCTCCTCCTCCTGAAACCTCACGTAATCACCGCGAACGGGCAATTTTTCTGTGGGCCAAAAGGCTCGTATAACTTTTCTAAATAATATTTATCGGTCTCAATTCTCATTAAAGCATTGAAACTTCCACCTGAACCAATTTTTATTTTGACTGGGCTGCCTCCAGGCCTAGTTAAAAATTAAGCCACAGTACGCTAAGTGATTAATGGGTTTCACCTGCCCTCTGGGTTGGGCATGGCCAATTTTTTGTGGGGTACATTTGTACTGTCGGTACACCATACTTCTGCCACAGTAATGCTACAGGGGTCTCACTATACTTCAGCAACAGAAATGTTACTTCGGTCTGCCGATACTTCTGTTCCTGAAATGTTACCTCGGTTGGTGCATACTGTTGTAATTTTACTAATACTGGGCTCTGCCCATACTGCTTCAACGGAAATGTTAGTGGGGCATGTCTATACTGCTATAACAGAAATGTAACTAATAGTGGGCTCTGCTCATACTGATTGTACGTAAATGTTACTGGGGTCTGACTCTACTGCTACTACTGAAATGTTACAAATACTAAGCTCTCCCTACACTGCTACCAGGGAAGTGTTTTTCTGCTTCTGTTTTGCCCATACTGCTTCTACGTAAATGTTACTGGGGCTTGTCTATACTGCTACTACTGAAATGTTACAAATACTAAGCTCTCCCTACACTGCTGGCAGGGAAATGTTTTTCTGCTGCTTTGCCCATACTGCTTCTACGTAAATGTTACTGGGGCCTGTCTATACTGCTACTACTGAAATGTTACAAATACTAAGCTCTCCTTACACTGCTGCAAGGGAAATGTTTTTCTGCTGCTTTGTCCATACTGCTTGTACGTACATGTTACTGGGGTCTGACTATACTGCTACTACTGAAAATTTACAAATGCTGTACTCTCCTTACACTGCTGCCAGGGAAATGTGAATCTGCTGCTTTGTCCATACTGCTTGTACGTAAATGATACTGGGGTCTGACTATACTGCTACTACTGAAATGTTACAAATACTAACCTCTCCCTACACTGCTACCAGGGAAGTGTTTTTCTGCTGCTGCTTTGCCCATACTGCTTCTACGTAAATGTTACTGGGGCTTGTCTATACTGCTACTACTGAAATGTTACAAATACTAAGCTCTCCCTACACTGCTGGCAGGGAAATGTTTTTCTGCTGCTTTCCCCATACTGCTTCTACGTAAATGTTACTGGGGCCTGTCTATACTGCTACTACTGAAATGTTACAAATACTATGCTCTCCCTACACTGCTGCAAGGGAAATGTGAATCTGCTGCTTTGTCCATACTGCTTGTACGTAAATGTTACTGGGGTCTGACTATACTGCTACTACTGAAATGTTACAAATACTAACCTCTCCCTACACTGCTACCAGGGAAGTGTTTTTCTGCTGCTGTTTTGCCCATACTGCTTCTACGTAAATGTTACTGGGGCTTGTCTATACTGCTACTACTGAAATGTTACAAATACTAAGCTCTCCCTACACTGCTGGCAGGGAAATGTTTTTCTGCTGCTTTGCCCATACTGCTTCTACGTAAATGTTACTGGGGCCTGTCTATACTGCTACTACTGAAATGTTACAAATACTATGCTCTCCCTACACTGCTGCCAGGGAAATGTTTTTCTGCTGCTTTGCCCATACTGCTTCTACGTAAATGTTACTGGGGCCTGTCTATACTGCTACTACTGAAATGTTACAAATGCTGTGCTCTCCCTACACTGCTGCAAGGGAAATGTGAATCTGCTGCTTTGTCCATACTGCTTCTACGTAAATGTTACTGGGGCCTGTCTATACTGCTACTACTGAAATGTTACAAATGCTGTGCTCCCCCTACACTGCTGCAAGGAAAATGTGAATCTGCTGCTTTGTCCATACTGCTTGTACGTAAATGTTACTGGGGTCTGACTATACTGCTACTACTGAAATGTTAAAAAAATATGCTCTCCCTACACTGCTGCCAGGGAAATGTGAATCTGCAGCTTTGCCCATATTGCTTCAACGTATATGTTACTGCGGTCTGTCTATACTGTTACTACAACTGAAAAGTTACTGCACTCTGTCAATACTGCTGCAAATGAAATGTTACTGGGCTCAGCTTACACTGCTGCAACGGAAATGTTAAAGGGATGTGTCTATACTGTTACTACTACTGAAATGTTACTGGGGTCTGTCCACACTGCTGGAACTGAAATGTTACTGGGGCCTGTCTAGACTTATACTACTGAACTGTTACTGGGGTCTGTCTATACTTATACTACTGAAATGTTAGTGGGGTCTGTCCCTACTGCTGCCAATGAAATGTTACTGGGGTCTGTCCCTACTGCTGCCAATGAAATGTTACTGGGGTCTGTCCATACTCTTACCACCGAAATGTTACTAATTCTCGGCTCTGCCTATACTGCTGCTACTGCTATGTTACAGGGTTGTGGAAACGGAGGATTGCCAAAGACATGATGGTGGCGAGGCCGCGCTATTAGGTCCCCAGGCATGACAATTTTATAGTGACGCGGTTACTGGTAAGGTGCATATAAGCACGGACATGGGGACAGGACACATACTGCCTCAAAGACATCCCCCTCCTCCTCCTCCAACAATGAAAACATTCTTGGCAAATGCTTTTGCAGTGGTCCGTCTGGCGGCAGTCCAAGAATTTCACCTTAAACGATACAATAAGAGAGCCCCCCACCACAGCCCACTTAATCCTGGCCACATTCCGAAAACCAACGAAATAAAACTGCGCTAATAGGTTTGCAGTCGCGACCACTTTCCCACCAATGCGGTTACTGGTAAGGTGCATATAACCACGGACACAGGGACAGGACACGTGCTGCCTCAAAGACATCCCCCTCCTCCTCCTCCAACAATGAAAATATTCTTGGTAAATGCTTTCGCAGTGGTCCATCTGGCGGCAGTCCAAGAATTTCACCTTAAACGACACAATAAGAAAGCCCCCCACCACCCCCCCGCCACGGCCCACTTAATCCTGGCCACATCCTGAAAACCAACTAAATACAACCGCGGTAGTATTCCGTTATCCCTAGCTGAAGCTTTCAGCCGACTGGTAGAGCATTGGTGGCTTAAAACTTGTTGGTACTGCTAAGTCCAAAGATTAGCATACAGCTGAGGTCGGAATACAGGTGACTATAGAACACACCATCCCTGCAGGGCAAAGGACTGAGTGGCAGCAGGTACCAACCCTAAATGGAAGCAGACCAGCTGAGAACCACATACTCCCTGAATGATTTTGGACTGACCGATGATGAGGCCTTTATTTGTGATCATCTTTGGTAATTCCTAAGAAAGATCTGTGGTAGTAGCCGGAAACTTGGATTGCAATTTGCTAACACTTTGAAATGGACAACGGAAACCATGGGAATGAAGCCTTTCCATATTTCAGCTTGAGATGAGGAGGAGTGCAGACTTTCAGTACCTTGAGTATCCTTTTCATTGCAATCAAATGCCCCTCTCTTGTCTTAGAAAATACTAGCTTTTCCACATAGGTGTTGTCAATCTGTCTATACTGTTACTACTGAAATCCCACTAATACTGGGCTATGCCTATCCTGCTGTTACGGAAATGTTACAGGGGGTCTGTCGATACCGTTACTACTGAAATGTAACTGATACTGTGTTCTGCCTATACTGCAGCTACTGAAATGTTACTGGGGTCCGTCTATACTGTAACTACAGAAGTGTTAATAGGGTCTCCCTAGACTTCTGCAACATAACTGTTAGTGGGGTGTGCGTATACCTTAGTTACAGGAGTATTACAGGGGTCGGTGCATACTATGGGTGCACTAAGTGTTCCCATCATGGTGTTCCACATACATGGCCCAAAAAAAAATGACCCAGTCTGACTAGGGTACGATTAAAAAGTGAAAAAAGGGCACAACACTGACAAACATACAAAAACAAAAAACCAGGTGAGATAAGCCACGAAAATTAGTGGTATTCGTAGCGACCTGGATTATGACACTCAATGAGTGTTTCCAGAACACTCCACTGGGACAAGAATCTAAAAGACCCCAACAGAGCGAGAGTGGAAGTTAAACGAGCTCGTTCACTTATGGTAGTGCAGGAGCCCGAATAGGGTTTTTGGAAATTTCTAAGCTCCACTCCGTCTCTGTAAAGAGATGTATTGAACAGGTATCTATTTGCAACGAACGAATGTCGCTCGATGCAGATTATGATTTATATGTCCTATCTGGACACAATTTGGTGGGGTGTAATAGTATAATCACCCAACACCAATATTTATAAATCACCTGTATATAATAAAGAATACTTCAGGTCAGTTAGAAATCGATATATTGTACTGGTAGTGTTTCTTTTCTTCAGATGTTTGAGTAAAAAACTCTAGATAACCAAGAAGAAATATATGTACGATTGCACTTTATTCCTCTATATACCGAAGGGAACTGAGTATTGATGATACAAATGATGGTAACTGCTTTAAGCAGTTAATGCGTGAAAATAGTACTTTAGACTCTACGCGTTTCACCACATAGTATTTGTGGATCATCAGGAGATATAGTACTCAAGCTATAGATAACGAATTTGTGTGTAATCGCAAGAAGATGAAATTGTATCACGTCACAGAGTATCATGAAGGATTAACAACTGAAGTAGGTGATAAACTCTCAGTGTCGCTTAGAAATAGGTCACTTAAAGTGAGTGACCTATTTAAGGAGTCCTAGGAGATGAATCCTAACTCAAAGATGCCAATAGTTCCTGCTCTTAACCGAGGTGATATGAACTATTTCTAGATCAGAGGGACTATAGCGCGATAGTCTTGCCGTTTGAATTATCAAGCGGTCTGATAATAGCAAAAGTGAAGCATTAGGGGGAAGACAACAATATGTCTCTGTTAGCCCCAATATTAATTGAATGTCCCAGACGACAAAAGGAAAGAAACTAATGCTTCAGAATAAGCCTGGAGGCTACCACGATGTCTAAGTCTCAAATCCCAATGATGGATTTTGGGATGAACAGAAGCAGATGCTTCTTATTAGACAAAGTAAGCCTAGAGACTGCCGCAAGATCTGGGTCTCAAATCCCAATGGTGGATTTTGAGATAAGCGGGTTGGTTAGAAACCCCTCAGGTAGTAGCTAATGCCCTCATACAAAAGAAAAAAAGAGCCCCAGCAGGAGCATAGCAGAGAGAGTGACCCGTCGCCTTGATGGTAGGCTAGGGAATAACTTATTCCCTAGCCTACCATCAAGGCGACGGGTCACTCTCTCTGCTATGCTCCTGCTGGGGCTCTTTTTTTCTTTTGTATGAGGGCATTAGCTACTACCTGAGGGGTTTCTAACCAACCCGCTTATCTCAAAATCCACCATTGGGATTTGAGACCCAGATCTTGCGGCAGTCTCTAGGCTTACTTTGTCTAATAAGAAGCATCTGCTTCTGTTCATCCCAAAATCCATCATTGGGATTTGAGACTTAGACATCGTGGTAGCCTCCAGGCTTATTCTGAAGCATTAGTTTCTTTCCTTTTGTCGTCTGGGACATTCAATTAATATTGGGGCTAACAGAGACATATTGTTGTCTTCCCCCTAATGCTTCACTTTTGCTATTATCAGACCGCTTGATAATTCAAACGGCAAGACTATCGCGCTATAGTCCCTCTGATCTAGAAATAGTTCATATCACCTCGGTTAAGAGCAGGAACTATTGGCATCTTTGAGTTAGGATTCATCTCCTAGGACTCCTTAAATAGGTCACTCACTTTAAGTGACCTATTTCTAAGCGACACTGAGAGTTTATCACCTACTTCAGTTGTTAATCCTTCATGATACTCTGTGACGTGATACAATTTCATCTTCTTGCGATTACACACAAATTCGTTATCTATAGCTTGAGTACTATATCTCCTGATGATCCACAAATACTATGTGGTGAAACGCGTAGAGTCTAAAGTACTATTTTCACGCATTAACTGCTTAAAGCAGTTACCATCATTTGTATCATCAATACTCAGTTCCCTTCGGTATATAGAGGAATAAAGTGCAATCGTACATATATTTCTTCTTGGTTATCTAGAGTTTTTTACTCAAACATCTGAAGAAAAGAAACACTACCAGTACAATATATCGATTTCTAACTGACCTGAAGTATTCTTTATTATATACAGGTGATTTATAAATATTGGTGTTGGGTGATTATACTATTACACCCCACCAAATTGTGTCCAGATAGGACATATAAATCATAATCTGCATCGAGCGACATTCGTTCGTTGCAAATAGATACCTGTTCAATACATCTCTTTACAGAGACGGAGTGGAGCTTAGAAATTTCCAAAAACCCTATTCGGGCTCCTGCACTACCATAAGTGAACGAGCTCGTTTAACTTCCACTCTCGCTCTGTTGGGGTCTTTTAGATTCTTGTCCCAGTGGAGTGTTCTGGAAACACTCATTGAGTGTCATAATCCAGGTCGCTACGAATACCACTAATTTTCGTGGCTTATCTCACCTGGTTTTTTGTTTTTGTATGTTTGTCAGTGTTGTGCCCTTTTTTCACTTTTTAATCGTATCCTATTAAAATTTGAGTTTTAATATAAGTCACGTCTGTGAATTGGGCTTTAAAATTTACTTAGTTTGACTCTAACTGCCTACCCTCTGAGAATCCAGTCTGACTAGGGCATGCAGTGTAGGCCGAAACCCACCTGTATTTAATCTGACGTTAGCTCTGCTGTCCAGGGCACTGCAATGGGATGTATTTATGTACCGCCGGTGGGTTCCAGGGAGCCACCCATGCTGTGGGTGCACACGGAATTCCCATTGCGGAGTTGTACCTGCCTGTGACTATTTATAAAAAAACCCAGTCTGACTGGGGCATGCAGTGTGGGCCGAAGCCCACCTGTATTTAATCTGACGTTAGCTCTACTATCCGGGGCACTGCATTGGGACAAACTACAGGAGCAATACAGCGCTAATGAGACCTGCACAGCTACGCTACCATTGGAGTCCGCTGTAGGCCCGCGATTGCTGAGGGTTTGTGCAGAGGCCTATGTCCTGGGTGCAGTGAAAGTCCGCTTCCTGCCTAGGATTGCTGAAGCTGTGGGCCGAGGCCTATGTCGTGGGCGCATTGCACGTCTGCCATGTTTGGCCGCTCAGATCAATTTTTTGTTCATGTCTTGGGTTTCCTAGGACCCACCTATGGTGTTGGTGCAAACTTAGTTCCCATCACGGTGTTTGACCTGTCTGGCACAAAGACACTGACTGACTTGGGTAGGGGGCAAAGCGCAGATGGTTTTCCCCTTGCAGTGTCGATTGAGCTATACGACACCTTGACAGAATGAATACTGTGTGGCACATGGATTCCCCATTGCTATGCCCATGTTTGCAGCTCCTGACGGAGGTGGCACAGGATTGGATTTCTCATTGCTTCTGTAAAGCACTGTGGGCTATCGCCCCGCCCCTTTTAAAGAGGGTCGCTACCTGGCCCTGCCAACCCTCTGCAGTGTGTGCCTCTGGTTCCTCCTGATCGCAGACACACATAAATAGACATGTGGGTGGTGTGGCTATGCAGCCAGCGTGTGGCATGAGGGCAGCTGAAGGCTGCGCAGGGACACTTTGGTGTGCGCTGTGGACGCTGGGTCGTGCGGGGGGTTGGGCAGCATGTAACCCAGGAGAAGAGGCAGCGGTGTGTCCCGCAGGCACTGCTTGTGCTTAGTTGGAGGTAGTGTGGTGCTTAGCTAAGGTGTGCCTTGCTAATGAGGGTTTGTCCGAATTAAAATTGTTAGGAGGGGCACTCTTGCCGCTATTGTGGCTTAATAGTGGGACCTGGGAACCTGAAATGCAGCCCAGAATGTTGCCCCTCGCCTGCCCTATCCGTTTCTGTGTCGTTTTCATCACTTTCTTGGGTTTTTCAGATTTTGACCAATGAAAACCTTAGTGGAGCATGGGTCATATACAAAAATGCTCGAGTCGCCCATTGACTTCAATGGAGTTAGTTACTCGAAACGAACCCTCGAGCATCGCGGAAAGTTCGACTCGAGCAACGAGCACCCGAGCATTTTGGTGCTCGCTCATCTCTATTATAAAAGTTATACGAGTCTCACGTATGCCTGTCCAAACCCCATCCTGTTCAGTACTTCCCGCAAAAAGGGCCACTCCACACTGTTAAATGCTTTAGCAGCGTCTAAGGAGCATATTACCCTCCTTCCTATATTATCCGTTGGCAGCTAAAGATTAAGAAACAATCTCCGTATGTTAATCGCTGTGGATCGGGTTGGAATAAATCCACCTTGATCAGGATGGATAAGATCCGTAACCACCTGTGAGAGTCGATTAGCCAAGACTTTTGCTAGGAGTTTCACATTTACATTGAGCAGTGAAATAGGCCTATAAGAGTCCGGCAGGAGTGGGTCTTTCCCTGCTTTGGGGATAATTGTTATAATTGCATTTCTCATGGATGTTGGCAGTTCTGTTTGTCTGTCCGCCTCTGATATTACCTCTAGTAGTTTTGGTAGCAGCACCCCTGCATATCTATATATATAAAGACGAAAGCCCTCACTGACTGACTGACTGACTCACTGACAGACTGACTGAGTCGCCAAAAGTTCTCCAACTTCCCGATGTCGTAGAAACATGAATTTTGGCACAAGCATAGATTATCTCCAAAATAGGAAAAGTAATTGGGTCCCAACTCGATTATTCAATTCTAGCGCAAAAGAATTGGCGTCGAAGTTTTACGTACATAATCTAAATCTGTCACTTCCCAATGCCATAGAAACTTAAAATTTGGCACGGGCATTGATTATGTCATAAATAGGAAAAGTTAATGGGTCCCAACTCGATTATTCAATTCTATGCGCAAAAGAATTAGCGTCCAAATTTTACGTACGGAATGTAATTTTTTCACTTTCCGGTGTCATAGAAACGTGAAATTTGGCACGAGCATTGATCATGTCATAAATAGGAAAAGTTCATAGGTCCCAACTCAATTATTAAATTCTATGCGCAAAAGAATTGGCGTCAAAATTTTACGTACGGAATGTAATTTTTTCACTTTCCGGTGTCACAGAAACGTGAAATTTGGCACGAGTATTGCGTATGTCAAAAATAGGAAACGCTAATGGGTCCCAACTCGATTATTCAATTCTAGCGCAAAAGAATTGGCATCGAAATTTTACGTGCGGAATGTAATTTTCTCACTTTCCGGTGTCATAGAAACGTGAAATTTGGCACGAGCATTGATCATGTCATAAATAGGAAAAGTTCATAGGTCCCAACTCGATTATTAAATTCTATGCGCAAAAGAATTGGCGTCAAAATTTTACGTACGGAATGTAATTTTTTCACTTTCCGGTGTCACAGAAACGTGAAATTTGGCACGAGTATTGCGTATGTCAAAAATAGGAAACGCTAATGGGTCCCAACTCGATTATTCAATTCTAGCGCAAAAGAATTGGCATCGAAATTTTACGTGCGGAATGTAATTTTCCCACTTTCCGGTGTCATAGAAACGTGAAATTTGGCACGAGCATTGATTATGTCATAAATAGGAAAACTTCATAGGTCCCAACTCGATTATTCAATTCTAGCGCAAAAGAATTGGCGTCGAAATTTTACGTGCGGAATGTAATTTTCTCACTTTCCGGTGCCATAGAAACGGGAAATTTGGCACGAGCATTGAATATGTCATAAATAGGAAAAGCTAATGGGTCCTAACTCGATTATTTAACTCTAAGCGCAAAAGAATTAGTGTCCAAATTTTATGTACGTAATCAAATTCTCTCACTTCCTGATGTCATTTTATATAAAGGAAACGTCGCATGGTTACCTCCCCGTGGTGTTTCCTGGGTAACGCAGAGAACTATGCAAAATGGTGAACATATGTTTTTCCTCAGTATCTCTAAAGTAAGCACGACTTCATAAGATTTTCCGTGTGAACACCAGATAAACACCAGTACCAAATTAACTCGGGCGAAGTCGGGTATATCAGCTAGTCTATATATATAAAGCTGAAAGCCCTCACTGAATCTAATTTTCTCACTTTCCGGTGTCATAGAAACGTGAAATTTGGCACGAGCATAGATTATCTCCAAAATAGGAAAAGAAATTGGGTCCTAACTCGATTATTCAATTCTAGCGCAAAAGAATTGGCGTCACAATTTAACGTACATAATCTAAATCTCTCACTTCCCAATGTCATAGAAACTTAAAACTTGGCACGGGCATTGAATATGTCATAAATAGGAAAAGTTAATGGGTCCCAACTTGATTATTCAATTCTATGCGCAAAAGAATTAGCGTCCAAATTTTACGTACGGAATCTAATTCTTTCACTTCCCGGTGTCATAGAAACTCGAAATTTGGCACGGGCATTGATTATGTCATAAATAGGAAAAGCTAATGGGTCCCAACTCGATTATTCAATTCTATGCGCAAAAGAATTAGCGTCAAAATTTTACGTACGGAATCCAATTTTCTCACATAGAAACTTAAAATTTGGCACGGGCATTGAATATGTCATAAATAGGAAAAACTAATGGGTCCCAATGTGATTATTCAATTCTATGTGCAAAAGAATTAGCATCAAAATTTTTTCGTACGGAATGTATTTTTCTCACTTTCCAGTGTCACAGAAACGTGAAATTTGGCACGAGCATTGATTATGTCATAAATAGGAAAAGCTAATTGGTCCTAACTCGATTGTTCAATTCTAAGCGCAAAAGAATTAGCGTCCACATTTTACGTATGGAATCTAATTCTCTCACTTCCTGATGTCATTTTATATAAAGGAATCGTCGCATGGTTACCTCCTGTGGTGTTTCCTGGGTGACACAGAGAACTACATAAAATGGTGAACATATGTTTTTCCTCAGTATCTCTAAAGTAACCACGACTTCATAAGATTTCCGTGTGAACACCAGATAAACACCAGTAGCAAATTAACTCAGGCGAAGTCGGGTATATCAGCTAGTTGTTTATATAGCTCAGCTGGGAGCCCATCATCTCCTGGTGATTTACTATTCTGCATAGATTCCAACGCCTCCTGCAACTCCCCCAGCTCCACTGGGGAGTCTAAAAGCTCCTTCTGTTTGTCAGTCAATCTCGGCAGGTCTATGTCTGCCAGGTACTGAGTGATCTGTGCTTGCGTTTTATGGAGCCTGGAGGAGTACAGGGAAGCATAATAAAGCCTCACTGTTTCCCTAATTGCTGCTGAATCAGTGTCCAGCATACCATGCTCGTTTCTCATCCCTGTGATGTAGGTGGAATCTCTCTGAGCTTAAAGGAGATGTCTCACGCCGAAACGGGTTTTTTTTTTATTCAATAGGCCCCCCGTTCGGCGCGAGACAAACCCAATGCATGTGTTAAAAAAAAAAACCGGGTAGTACTTACCCGAATCCCCGCGCTGCGGCGACTTCTTCCTTCTTCTTACTTACCTTAGTAAGATGGCCGCCGGGATCTTCACTGTGAGGTGCATTGCCGATTCCAGCCTCCTGATTGGCTGGAATCGGCACACGTGACGGGGCGGAGCTACGCGATGACGCGTAGAAGGGGGCGGAGCCCGAACTCCGCTCGTGCCGAGACCCAAGAGAAGGGAGAAGACCGGACTGCGCAAGCGCGTCTAAAATCGCCAGAAGAGGCGATTTTAGACGGATCCATGGAGACGAGGACGCTAGCAACGGAACAGGTAAGTGAATAACTTCTGTATGGCTCATAATTAATGCACAATGTACATTACAAAGTGCATTAATATGGCCATACAGAAGTGTATAACCCCACTTGCTTTCATGAGACAACCCCTTTAAGAAATCACTGCTAACATATGCCTGGCTCTCTCACCCTCCTCAAAGTAGACCTGCTTTTTAAATTTGCGTTTATGTGCCGCTGTCTGTAGTGTGTATAAATTCTGTTTTTCCTGGGCCGTCCTCCACTGCTCTATCGCCTCCACTGTACCCACTTCTACAAATCTGGCCTCACTGTCCATCAGTTGTTCTCTCAGTTTCTGCCCCCGCTCTTTATGTCTTCTCTTCATTTGTGTCACCCGCTGCAGGAGGATACCTCTAAAGTAAGCCTTCATTGCTTCCCACTGTACCGTAATATTTGCAGAGCCTGCATTCAACTCAAAATATTCCTTCAGAGTTTCACCCAGGTCTTGATGTCCTATTATGTTTAACCAATATGTATTAAACCTCCATAAGGGGTGGGTAGGTGCACCACTCCCAGAGTGTCTCACCACAATTTGCATCCGGGAGTGATCAGATAGCACCCTAGGAAGGTAACGGACCACACACACTTCACTGTACAACAATTTTGTTGCCTATTGCCAAATCAATTCATGAGAGAGTCTGGTACGTACTGGAATGACACGAATAGTACCTGACCTCTGGGTTCCGAGTGCGCCACACGTCTTGTAAGAGTGTCTCTTCTAATAAACAACCTAGCGATGTCAGACCCCCCCTATGTGGTGGTCCCTGTGTTCTCACTCTATCCCAGTAGGGGTCGATTACCGAATTGAAGTCTCCTACCATCAAGACGGGGACATCTGGTGTTTCCGCTATGAAGCCCAGAGGTTGCCTCATCACCACACTGCTATAGGGAGGTGGAAGATATACTGAAATTAATAGACAGAAATAGTTAAATATTTTGCAGTGGAGACAGACAAATTGACCCTCTGCATCTACCCTCTGTGTAAAAGTCACAAACGGGATTGATCTGTGATACTAACTCCGCTGGAACACGTGGAATACACTGAGTGGAAGCCATGCCCCGTCCACCCAACTTTAAAGGAGGAGGGCGTATCCTGTGAAAGGTGTCTCCTGCAGACAAAGAATCACAGGGTGATATTGCTTAATTGTCTGAAGCACCGCTTAACGCTTCACCAGATCTCCCATACCTCGGATATTCCATGACATGACCGTAAATGTATCAGCCATATTTCATTATGTGGGTATGAACAAAAGGCTTCTTTCCAGTCAAGAGTCCAGCGGCACTCCAGAGTTCCAGCATTCCCCCACAGCGGAACAGTACATCCATACAGCAGTCAGCAGCAGTACAAGAGAGACAAACAACAAACTCAAACATTTCCCTCAAAAACATTCCCCACACAGAACAGATTTTAGACATTCTCCACATAAAACTTATTGATCTGTGTAAATTTTCACAGCCCGGGGCATCAGTCCACCAAACAGCAAAAAATGGCGGCTTGATCAGAAGTGTAATATCAAAACAATCTAAACTTAAAAAATAAGGATGTGAAGCAAACAGTAGAGGCAACAGATGAAACTTGCTTCCTTAAATAGCCTTTTCGTCACCCTTTATTCCCTATACCATCGACTCCTCACTCCGATCATATTTTTCCAGGTGTTAATCAGCATCTTGTAGAAGACTCCTCTCCTGTCATGCTCTATGGATGGGTTCTGCAGATTGGCGCGGTGAGCGCAAGGCATTTCGTAGTGCAGCTTCATTTCTATCCAGCCAGATTGACGCTGAGCATGGGTTGTCGAAGAATTGTGCCTCTCCCATTGCTACTACGCGTAGTCTGGCAGGGTACAGCATGGCATATGGTTTGCGAAGATCATGCAGTCGCCTTTTGACAGGCATAAAAGTACCCCTTCTCTTTTGAATCTCTACAGAGAAGTCAGGAAAAAAGGAGATCCTGGCGCCATTGACTCTTATATCGCCTTTCTCTCTGGCGCCGCGCAGGATGGCGTCCCGGTTAGAGATGAGCGAGCATACTCGATAAGGCCAACTACTCGAGCGAGTATTGCCTTATTCAAGTACCTGCCCACTCATCTGTAAAGATTCGGCTGCCGGCGCGGGTGACAGGTGAGTCGCAGCGGTGAGCAGGGGGGAGCGGGGGGGAGAGAGGGATCTCCCCTCCGTTCCTCCCTGCTCTACCCCGTCGCTCCCCGCCCCCTGCCAGCAGCCGAATCTTTAGAGACAAGTGGGCAGGTAATCGAATAAGGCACTACTTGCTCGAGTAGTTTGCCTTATCGAGTATGCTCGCTCATCTCTAGTCCCGGTCTTTAAAATGCAGAAGTTTTATTAGGACTGGTCTGGGAGGGGTCCCTGGAGGGGGAGGCCGTGCAGGGACTCGGTGGGCCCTTTCTATTGCGAACATTGGTGTTAAACTGTTTCTACTGAACAAGTCCAGTATCCAGCTTTCAAAGTAATCACATGGGTTATTGCCCTCCATTTTCTCTGGCAGCCCAACAATGCGGACATTATTCCTGCGGGAGCGGTTCTCTAAGTCTCCAACTTTAGTGGGTAAAGATGCTATGTTCTGCGCATTCTTATTCACTTCACGTTGTATAGGTAGCACCTTATCCTCTTAGTCACTTATTCTGCCCTCCGCCGCAGTCATTTTTTCCGAGATTTTCTGCACGTCCTGTCTCAGCAGCCCCATATGCTCTTGTAAAGTGCCAAATTGCTGATACAAGGCCTGCACTGTACTGGAGCACTTGGTAATAGCTCCCAAGATCTCATGTAGTGTGGGCTCCACTGTGTCAGGGGTTGCAGGAGTAGCTACCCAAATAATTTGTTTTGCAGGCTGTGCTATGTCATAGGCTCTGACAGTATTGCCAGCATTGCCTAACATTGTGGGCTGTGCTATGTCATAGATTTTGGCAGCATTTCCAGCAGTGCCTTGCATTGTGGGCTTTGCTGTGTCAGGGACTTTGACTGTAGCTTTAATGAAACTCTGTATTGTGGGCTCTATACTGTATATACTGTCCTTCTGTAAGCTCCCTGCACGTGCCTTGGTACTGGCTCCTCCAGCTTGCAGCCTCTCTTCCCACTCTCCCTCCATCTCCCATATTATGTCTTTTGCAGAGGGACTCACTGACTCCTCAGGGCTCTCCTGTAGCTTCTGATAGCTGCCTGAGCCTGCTTCAGGCAGCATGTCTCCCCTTGCATAACAGGCTAGCTTGGATGCTGCTTCCCTGCTCATGTCAGTGCGGGGTCTGGTCTCCTCTCAGCACTCTCTTTGCATGCATGGCGGGGCCATCTTGGATTTGTCGACTGCTTACTCCTCCACTGCCCTCCTGGTCTTTCCTGCGGGCCATGGTCTGTGGCTGTTCCAGCACTCCCTACTGCCACTCAGCTACCAGAGGAGTCCTCTTCTTGCAGATTCTGCCAGGTAAGCCTGGTCACAGGATGGATTGCTGGTAATTGTCAGTGGAGCTTCGGTCTCACACAGCTACTCACATTTCCTGCTTGGCTCCGCCCCCCTTTCCTGGAATTTTTATACAGCAGGTGAAAATTATACAGCAAACTCACCTCCCCTATTCCTTCCCCAAGGATTTGGTGATTTCTAGCATATATATACTCCAAAGTTGGCTACTGTGCTGATCACATTCTTAAGATCAGGTCTAATCTGATGTATGCTATGTGCAAAAGGTTATGATGTTATTCATATTTCTCCACTTATTTGTTTTGGAAATATTCTTTAGCCCCTGGTGTGTCCAGGTAGCCTGACAACAATCAAGGGAGTGTTTAACCTGGGGCATAGGGCCTGTGATTGGTGGAATCCCTTGTTAGGCTGGGTTAGTGTGACAGTATAAAAGGAAAGAGTGGGTGTACTTAAGTGAGTCTAGTCCAGGGAAGCCTGAGATAGAGACCAGGGAGGAACCAGGAAAACATTTTTACTGAGTCTTTCAAGTCCAGAGCTAAGCTTAAGCTTGAGAGAGGCCAGGGATTAGCAAAGAGAAAGCCAGAGTGATGGGAAGGGGAACATCAAAGTGTGAGTAACCATGAACAAGTGGTTCTGGAGAGTTAGCAGGGGAGAGAGCTAGAGGGAGAGAATGAAAGGAGTTTGGCCAAGAGAATACTGCAGTAGGTAGCTAGTGCAGACAAGCAAATAAAAAACATGTAGAAAGAGATGAGAAGGGGAACAGCACTTCCAACCAATATACTGTAGCACTTACAGGCTTGCAGGGTGCACGATCGACAGCCAAGGTCTGGACCCAAAGACCGGAAGAAGCCGGAAATCCTTACAAGATATGTTGAATCAGCACTCCAGGGGTTAATTATGAATAAAACAGCACTTTATTCCTCAATGGTAAAAGCATAGCTGCAACGTTTCGATCCTACACACACAGGATCTTTGTCAAGCATAAAGCAGCATACCAACCCCCCTAGTTAAATACCCCCACATATAACACACAAAACCAATCAAAATTCCAGGGTAGGTTCACACCCATCCCACAAAGGTAGTCATAGGGCCAGGATCATGCAGTGCAGCTGGAGAATAAACATGAACAAACGAGCAGCAAAGACAAAAGATAAAGTTTAAAAAAAAATATATATATATTGTTACTGGGAAACTGACCATAACCCAAACAGACTCAAAAGCGCTACTGCGCATGCGTTAATGACACAACTCGGCGGCCATATTGTAGGAAATTAAGCATTGGCCCAAACAAACTCAAAAGGATCACTGAGCATGTGCTAACAGCGCAGCCCAGCGGCCATACTCCGAGAGATTTATATTTGCCCATACGGGCTCAAAAAAACTACTGCGCATGCGCCGATGCCGTAGCGCAGCGGTCATATAGTAGGGAAGTTTACATCCACTCTAATGAGCTAATAGATTAGCATGTCTGGATCGCTGATAAAATCTTCTAAGCACGCATTACAAATGTACGCAGAATTCATTCAAGCTGAAGCATGGTTACAACAATGTGTGACTCATTGTGTTTTATAATGTACACGTCCAATATGAAATTGAGGCCCATAATGGACAATACTAGGGCAAATATATGCATGGTTGTATTTGTATATGTCCCCATGCATATACACTACCGTTCAAAAGTTTGGGGTCACATTGAAATGTCCTTATTTTTGAAGGAAAAGCACTGTACTTTTCAATGAAGATAACTTTAAACTAGTCCTAACTTTAAACAAATGCACTCTATACATTGCTAATGTGGTAAATGACTATTCTAGCTGCAAATGTCTGGTTTTTTGTGCAATATCTACAAAGGTGTATAGAGGCCCATTTCCAGCAACTATCACTCCAGTGTTCTAATGGTACAATGTGTTTGCTC
Source organism: Eleutherodactylus coqui (assembly GCF_035609145.1). Taxonomy (NCBI): domain Eukaryota; kingdom Metazoa; phylum Chordata; class Amphibia; order Anura; family Eleutherodactylidae; genus Eleutherodactylus; species Eleutherodactylus coqui. The sequence goes on from NC_089849.1 coordinate 119,856,872, forward strand.
ATTGGCTCAGAAGGCTAATTGATGATTAGAAAACCCTTGTGCAATCATGTTCACACATCTGAAAACAGTCTAGCTCGTTACAGAAGCTACAAAACTGACCTTCCTGTGAGCAGATTGAGTTTCTGGAGCATCACATTTGTGGGGTCAATTAAACGCTCAAAATGGCCAGAAAAAGAGAACTGTCATCTGAAACTCGACAGTCTATTCTTGTTCTTAGAAATGAAGGCTATTCCATGCGAGAAATTGCTAAGAAATTGAAGATTTCCTACAACGGTGTGTACTACTCCCTTCAGAGGAAAGCACAAACAGGCTCTAACCAGAGTAGAAAAAGAAGTGGGAGGCCGCGTTGCACAACTAAGCAAGAAGATAAGCACATTAGAGTCTCTAGTTTGAGAAACAGACGCCTCACAGGTACCCAACTGGCATCTTCATTAAATAGTACCCGCAAAACACCAGTGTCAACATCTACAGTGAAGAGGCGGCTGCGGGATTTTGGGCTTCAGGGCAGAGTGGCAAAGAAAAAGCCATATCTGAGACTGGCCAATAAAAGAAAAAGATTAAGATGGGCAAAAGAACACAGACATTGGACAGAGGAAGACTGGAAAAAAGTGTTGTGGACGGATGAATCCAAGTTTGAGGTGTTTGGATCACAAAGAAGAACGTTTGTGAGACGCAGAACAAATGAAAAGATGCTGGAAGAATGCCTGACGCCATCTGTTAAGCATGGTGGAGGTAATGTGATGGTCTGGGGTTGCTTTGGTGCTGGTAAGGTGGGAGATTTGTACAGGGTAAAAGGGATTCTGAATAAGGAAGGCTATCACTCCATTTTGCAACGCCATGCCATACCCAGTGGACAGCGCTTGATTGGAACCAATTTCATCCTACAACAGGACAATGACCCTAAACACACCTCCAAATTGTGCAAGAACTATTTACAGCAGAAGCAGGCAGCTGGTATTCTATGGGTAATGGAGTGGCCAGCGCAGTCACCAGATCTGAACCCCATTGAGCTGTTGTGGGAGCAGCTTGACCGTATGGTACGCCAGAAGTGCCCATCCAACCAATCCAACTTGTGGGAGATGCTTCTAGAAGCGTGGGGTGCAATTTCTCAAGCTTACCTCAACAAATTAACAGCTAGAATGTCAAAGGTGTGCAATGCTGTAATTGCTGCAAAAGGAGGATTCTTTGACGAAAGCAAAGTTTGATGTAAAAACAATGTTATTTCAAATACAAATCATTATTTCTAACCTTGTCAATGTCTTGGCTCTATTTTCTATTCATTTCGCAACGCATGGTGGTGAATAAGTGTGACTTTTCATGGAAAACACAAAATTGTTTGGGTGACCCCAAACTTTTGAACGGTAGTGTATATGTGTGACTCATTGTGTTTTATAATGTACACGTACCATATGAGAATGAGGCCCATGATAGACAATACTAAGACAAATACATGCATGATTGTATTTGTATATGTCCCCATGCGTATACATCCATAAGATACATACGCATGTACATATATTGTGTAGTCATCCCAAGGGACATAATCCATTACATTACACACCAAGTTGGTCCTATTGTAATCCCCATAAAAAGGGGGGGGAGGGGCACCCAACTCAGATTGCCCAAAAACAGAAGTGTTATGCCATAGATGCTGCTCAAAAAGATTTTTTATTGACAATTTTTTGCTCAAAACATGAACTATTTATTCAAAAGAATAACCAAAATTAGTATAGAAATTATCCAAAGATAGAAAAAAGGTAATCAGCCCGCTGCATGGTACTGGTTCCCTATCACCACCTGTAAGTAAACAAAGACACAAATTGTTAAAATATAAAATCACAAGATTTCATAGTGATCAAATAGACATCCCTTTTAGTTTATCAATATTCTATATACTATATTATACACGTAGCAAGATGCGTATGTATACGGGAATGATTAGAATCTATATACTATATTATACACGTAATAAGATGCATATATATACGGGAATGATTAGAATCGCTATAACATACACGGATTCAAGATGGTTATCAAAAAATAACGGATGAAAACAAATGAGCTAGACTGGACAAGTTATCAGTGGGGAGTTGATCAGATCTTATATATACGGTGTCATATTGAATTCCAAATTCAGGCCCTCAGGCGACAAGGAGTTTAATTCGTAGATCCATTTAAGTTCGAGGAGTTTTAACTTCCCCTCTCGATCACCCCCCCTAGGGGAATCACGAACTTCGTCTATGATCCGATAGCGGAGCTGACTCACATTATGTCCAGCTTCTTCAAAATGTTTCGATACCGGAGCATCCTTGTTTTTTGTGCGGACGGTGCTTTTATATTTGGAGATACGCTGGCGTATCTCCATCGTTGTCTCCCCAACGTAAATCAGCCCACACGGGCACACAATCATGTAGATTACATGCGTTGAACGACACGAAAAAGAACCCTTAATACGATATCTTCGTCCCGTTCTGGGATGTGTGAACACATCTCCTTTAATCATATTCCCACATGAGGCGCAGCCCATACAGGGGAAGCACCCCCGACTACGGGCATACTGAACATCAGATGTATTGTGAGAAATCACTCTGTTAGTACAGACTACTTTGTCTCGTATGTTAGGTCCTCTTCGGTATGACATGAGGGGAGGTGCCTGGAACTCCTCAATAGTAGGATGACTAATCTTCAGGAGATGCCAGTGTCTTCTCAGAATGTTTGAGATAGATGGACTTACCATGGAGAAGGTAGTGACAAAAGGCATACGGCAACAACCCCTCTTAGATTCCTTAATGGATAATAAATCCCCTCTCGATTTATCTCTTACCCTATCTTTATATTCCTGTACCAGCTCGCAAGGGTATCCCCGATTCAGAAATCTGTCCGCCATCCTCTCAAGTCTGGTTTCAAAAAATTCATCGTTTGTGATTCTCCTTACACGGAGCATTTGGCTCCATGGAAGGGACCTTACAGTGCCTGGAGGATGTAAACAAGAATATTGTAAGACATTGTTTTTGTCGGTTTTCGGTAGATGTCAGTAACTAGTGTATTATTCTGCCTCAGTACTTTGACATCTAGAAATTGTATCTCCTCACGTGAATGTGTCATGGTAAATTTAAGTGAGGGCAACAGTGCATTTAATTCGGCATGAAAAGATTTCAAATCATCCTCCGAGCCCCTCCAAATAAAGAATATGTCATCAATATACCTCCACCAAGCCTGGACAAAGGTCCAGGCTGGGGAGGTATAGATGAACAATTCTTCCATATGGGCGAGAAACAGGTTGGCATAATTGGGGACCATATTAGACCCCATGGCCGTCCCCCGTTGCTGCCTATAGAGACTGCCGTCATATGCAAAAACGTTTTTACAAAGCACGTCTTCCAACAGGCTTAACGTGAAATTTAATTGGTTATTAGTTAATTGGGACTTAGTAAGATGCCATTTTACTGCTTCCAAACCATGTTGGTGATCTATGATAGTGTATAGGGAGACCACATCGAATGAGCCCAGAATGCAATCGCCACTGATTTCGACATCCTGAATCTTATGTAAAAATGACGTGGTGTCACGGATATATGACTTACTGTTCTCCACAAATGGTTTCAAAACCTTGTCCAGAAACATGGATACGTTGGAGAACAGTGAGCCCCGGCCAGAGATGATAGGAAGACCTGGTGGGTCATTTAGACATTTGTGCACTTTTGGCAGGGTATATAAGATGGGTAGGATTGGATATTTTGGGCACAGAAAATTAGCTAATTTTTTATCAATGACTCCATTTAAGACTGCTTCATCAACATCCAATTTTAACTGCATGTGATATTGATGGGTGCGGTTGGTGGTGAGTGACTCATAAACAGCGGAGTCACTTACTTGTGTCATAATTTCCTGGTGGTATTTTAAAGTATCCATCACCACCACCCCACCCCCTTTATCAGCAGGTCGAATTGTAATCGTGGAGTCTGAACTTAATGTTTGTAGTGCTTTATTCTCTTCCCTTGTTAGATTATACACTCTATTGTTTCTATTGCCTTTCTTAAGTTTTACAATATCGTTATGGACCAACTTGCCAAAGGTACTGACGGCTGCATCCTTGGATAGTGGGTTAAATGTGCTCTTAGGTCGTAAACTCAACCCTTTTGAAGAAAAACAACCATCCAACTCGGAGCCGCCAGTCTCCCATCCACGGGTATTACTAGAATCTGAAAAGAAACATTTCAAGTTAAGCAGACGGAGAAAACGTTTACAGTCTAATTCGATATTAAACCAGTCAGGTTTGTTATTCGGGCAAAAGGTTAAGCCTTTAGATAGCAGTTCTATCTCAGTAGTGGTAAGAGTCTTAGATGAAATGTTGATTACAAGGGATTTGTCAGAAACAGCGTCTGATGTAATCTCACCTCCTATTTCCGTATGCGAGAGTTCGAGAGTGTTGGGATTCTTCTGTTCCTCTCTTCTGTTGCGGCGATGCTTGCGCCCCCCACGTCTCCTCGACGGTTTCTTGTGCGTGGGTAACCACGGCCTCTCGTAGGTGGATGTGTCTCTAAAAAAGAGGCGGGAGCAACCAAGGGAGGAACCCTCTCTTTGTTAGTAATTTCATCACGCATATTCTCATCAGCTGATTCTGAGGTGTAGGAGGGAGGTTGACGCCCAAAGTATCTACGTCCAAAAGTTCTATTCCTTCCCCCTAGGTTGAGTTACCTTCCTTGGGGATCTGGATTTACGTGTAGGGTTTTGCCACCCAAAAATAAACCCGCTTTGGTAATCTTTGAGGTCCCTTTGCCACTTATTACGTTTAGTTTCTTCAAGATAAGATTTGTGTCTGGCAAGTGAATCATCCATTTTCTTTTTAAAGATTTGCCAATCATCTCTATGCATCAATGTCTGTAGTTCTTGCTCAGCTTTAGCCACACCCTCCGTGCATATAGCAATCTCTTTTTGTAAAAACTCTAGATTTAACAATATGAGGTCGAAAGCATACTTATTGGTGATGCTAATAAAGCGGGCACAACATTTGGCATCATGAGCCATAAGGGTGGGTTGAATGTGCGGTCGGAGGCCCCTAGGGATCCGTTTGACAGTATAATACTCCCGTAATATGATAGCATGTAACTTCAAATAGATTAATTTACGGTTAATTGACTCACAGTTACGCTGCATAATCCTGATGTTGGGATTATTCAGAAATGAAGTGTCCGATTCCATTCCAGATATAATACGGTCCGCATCATCGTTGGAGTAAGAAAAGGGTATTGAGGTATCCGAGGACCCCTCCTCCAGATGTAGGGTTAAATCCATAGACATAGTGGGTGCACGCTCCCTCAGGTCCACACAGAATGTAGAAAGAGATGAGAAGGGGAACAGCACTTCCAATCAATATACTGTAGCACTTACAGGCTTGCAGGGTGCACGATCGACAGCCAAGGTCTGGACCCAAAGACCGGAAGAAGCAGGAAATCCTTACAAGATATGTTGAATCAGCACTCCAGGGGTTAATTATGAATAAAACAGCACTTTATTCCTCAATGGTAAAAGCATAGCTGCAACGTTTCGATCCTACACACACAGGATCTTTGTCAAGCATAAAGCAGCATACCAACCCCCCTAGTTAAATACCCCCACATATAACACACAAAACCAATCAAAATTCCAGGGTAGGTTCACACCCATCCCACAAAGGTAGTCATAGGGCCAGGATCATGCAGTGCAGCTGGAGAATAAACATGAACAAACGAGCAGCAAAGACAAAGATAAAGTTTAAAAAAATATATATATATATATTGTTACTAGGAAACTGACCATAACCCAAACGGACTCAAAAGCGCTACTGCGCATGCGTTAATGACACAACTCGGCGGCCATATTGTAGGAAATTAAGCATTGGCCCAAACGAACTCAAAAGGATCACTGAGCATGTGCTAACAGCGCAGCCCAGCGGCCATACTCCGAGAGATTTATATTTGCCCATACGGGCTCAAAAAAACTACTGCGCATGCGACGATGCCGTAGCGCAGCGGTCATATAGTGGGGAAGTTTACATCCACTATAGATTACACATGGGCTAATAGATTAGCATGTCTGGATCGCTGATAAAATCTTCTATGCACGCATTACCCGTGTACGCAGAATTCATTCAAGCTGAAGCATGGTTACAACAATGTGTGACTCATTGTGTTTTATAATGTACACGTCCAATATGAAATTGAGGCCCATAATGGACAATACTAGAGCAAATATATGCATGGTTGTATTTGTATATGTCCCCATGTGTATACATGTGTGACTCATTGTGTTTTATAATGTACACGTACAATATGAGAATGAGGCCCATGATAGACAATACTAAGACAAATACATGCATGATTGTATTTGTATATCCCCATGCGTATACATCCATAAGATACACACCAAGTTGGTCCTATTGTAATCCCCATAAAAAAAGGGGGGAGAGGGGCACCCAACTCAGATTGCCCAAAAACGGAAGTGTTATGCCATAGATGCTGCTCAAAAAGATTTTTTATTGACAATTTTTTGCTCAAAACATGAACTATTTATTCAAAAGAATAACCAAAATTAGTATAGAAATTATCCAAAGATAGAAAAAAGGTAATCAGCCCGCTGCATGGTACTGGTTCCCTATCACCACCTGTAAGTAAACAAAGACACAAATTGTTAAAATATAAAATCACAAGATTTCATAGTGATTAAATAGACATCCCTTTTAGTTTATCAATATTCTATATACTATATTATACACGTAGCAAGATGCGTATGTATACGGGAATGATTAGAATCTATATACTATATTATATACATAATAAGATGCATATAAATACGGGAATGATTAGAATCGCTATAACATACACAGATTCAAGATGGTTATCAAAAATTTTTTATAAAAAAAGTTACTTTCACTTTCATCTCTGAGACATTTGCGCGCTTTTCTGGCCAATAGAAAGACATGGAAGGCATTACAACTTCCTCCTGTGACGTTCCAGCCCTATACCACCCCCCTGCAGTGAGTGGCTGGCGAGATCAGGTGTCACCCGGGTATATAAATCGGACCCGCCCGCGGCTCGCCACAGATGCATTCTGACATAGATCAGGGAAAGTGCTGCTGATGCTGCTGCTGCTATAGGGACAGTGTTAGGTGTTATTTTAGTCTTCAAGAACCCCAATGGTCCTTCTTAGGGCCACATCTGACCTTGTGCAGTACTGTTGAGGCTGCTTTTAGCAGTGTTGCACAATTTTTTCTTTTTTGTAGATCGGGCGTGCAGACCATTGCGTCCTCAGTCTGCAGTCATTGTACAGAGTATAGGGGCAGTACTGGTGAGGCAGGGACAGTGGGAAAGGTGAAAGAGATATACTGTCTATATAGGCAGTGGGCTTTTTCAAAAAAATTGGGGAAAAATACTATATTTGGGCTGCCTGTGACCGTCTTCAGTGTACTGCATGTCTGCTGGGGGTAGTAGTCCTAATTAATACGCACCTACGTCTCACTACAGGCGTGCGCAAAATTGTTTCCTGGCTCTGCTGTGCCCGTTACATCACCGCCGTCATAGCGCCAGAGGGAAACAGTATACATAATATATGCTGCATACAGTATCTGTCTGGTGTTTCAGCTCATCATTTAAACAAATTGAAGCAAAATACTTAAGGCCTACCACTGCCCTTTGGCCACTTGACTGCTTCTGCGCTGTGAATTCCACTAGCTCAGTCATACGCACCTACGTCTCACTACAGGCGTGCGCAAAATTGTTTCCTGGCTCTGCTGTGCATTCCGTAAGCGAAGTCAGCCTCCAACCACAGGCCAATAAGCGGCACATTTAATTACAGCGTTCTGTTTCTGCTCTACTCGTAATACACCATGCTGAGGGGTAGGGGTAGGCCTAGAGGACGTGGACGCGGGCGAGGACGCGGAGGCCCAAGTCAGGGTGTGGGCACAGGTCGAGCTCCTGATCCAGGTGTATCGCAGCCGGCTGCTGCGGGATTAGGCGAGATGCAAGTTTCAGGGGTCCCCAGATTCATCTCACAATTAATGGGTCCACGCGGTAGACCTTTATTAGAAAATGAGCAGTGTGAGCAGGTCCTGTTGTGGATGGCAGAAAGTGCATCCAGCAATCTATCGACCACACAGTTTTCTAGGCCGTCCACAGCTGCAACTCTGAATCCTCTGGCTGCTGCTCCTCCTTCCTCCCAGCCTCCTCACTCCATGAAAATGACACATTCTGAGGAGCAGGCAGACTCCCAGGAACTGTTCTCAGGCCCCTGCCCAGATTGGGCAGCAATCGTTCCTCTCCCACCAGAGGAGTTTATCGTGACCGATGCCCAACCTTTGGAAAGTTCCCGGGGTCCGGGGGATGAGGCTGGGGACTTTCGGCAACTGTCTCAAGAGCTTTCAGTGGGTGAGGAGGACGATGAGTCACAGTTGTCTATCAGTGAGGTAGTAGTAAGGGCAGTAAGTCCCAGGGAGGAGCGCACAGAGGATTCGGAGGAAGAGCCGCTGGACGATGAGGTGACTGACCCCACCTGGTGTGATAAGCCAACTGAGGACAGGTCTTCAGAGGGGGAGGCAATTGTAGCCGCAGCACAGGTTGGAAGAGGCAGTGGGGTGGCCAGGGGTAGAGGCAGGGCCAGACCGAATAATCCACCAACTGTTTCCCAAAGCGCACCCTCGCGCCATGCCACCCTGCAGAGGCTGAGGTGCTCAAAGGTCTGGCAGTTTTTCACTAAGAGTGCAGACGACCGACGAACTGTGGTGTGCAAGGTTTGTCGCGCCAAGATCAGCCGGGGAGCCACCACCACCAACCTCACCACCACCAGCATGCGCAGGCATATGATGGCAAAGCACCCCACAAGGTGGGACGAAGGCTGTTTACCGCCTCCGGTTTGCACCACTGCCTCTCCCCCTGTGCCCCAACCTGCCACTGAGATCCAACCCCCTCTCAGGACACAGGCACGACCTCTCCCGGCCTGCACCCACACGCTCACCTCCGCTGTCCTCGGCCCCATCCAGCAATGTCTCTCAGCGCAGCGTCCAGCCATCGCTAGCGCAACTGTTTGAGCGCAAGCGCAAGTACGCCGCCACGCACCCGCACACTCAAGCGTTAAACGTGCACATAGCCAAATTGATCAGCCTGGAGATGCTGCCGTATAGGCTTGTGGAAACGGAGGCTTTCAAAAACATGATGGCAGCTGCGGCCCCGCGCTACTTGGCTCCCAGTCGCCACTACTTTTCCCGACGTGCCGTTCCAGCCCTACACGACCACGTCTCCCGCAACATTGTACGCACCCTCACCAACGCGGTTACTGCCAAGGTCCACTTAACAACGGACACGTGGACAAGCACAGGCGGGCAGGGCCACTATATCTCCCTGACGGCACATTGGGTGAATTTAGTGGAGGCTGGGACCGAGTCAGAGCCTGGGACCGCGCACGTCCTACCCACCCCCAGAATTGCAGGCCCCAGCTCGGTGGTGGTATCTGCGGCGGTGTATGCTTCCTCCACTAAACCACCCTCCTCCTCCTCCTACGCAACCTCTGTCTCGCAATCAAGATGTGTCAGCAGCAGCACGTCGCCACCAGTCGGTGTCGCGCGGGGTGGCAGCACAGTGGTGGGCAAGCGCCAGCAGGCCGTGCTGAAACTACTCAGCTTAGGAGAGAAGAGGCACACGGCCCACGAACTGCTGCAGGGTCTGACAGAGCAGACTGACTGCTGGCTTTCGCCGCTGAGCCTCCAACCGGGCATGGTCGTGTGTGACAACGGCCGTAACCTGGTGGCGGCTCTGCAGCTCGGCAGCCTCACGCACGTGCCATGCCTGGCCCACGTCTTTAATTTGGTGGTTCAGCATTTTCTGAAAAGCTACCCACGCTTGTCAGATCTGCTCGGAAAGGTGCGCCGGCTCAGCGCACATTTCCGCAAGTCCAACACGGACGCTGCCACCCTGGGGACCCTGCAACATCGGTTTAATCTGCCAGTGCACCGACTGCTGTGCGACGTGCCCACACGGTGGAACTCTATGCTCCACATGTTGGCCAGGCTCTATGAGCAGTGTAGAGCTATAGTGGAATACCAACTCCAACATGGGCGGCGTAGTGGGAGTCAGCCTCCTCAATTCTTTACAGAAGAGTGGGCCTGGTTGGCAGACATCGGCCAGGTCCTTGGAAACTTTGAGGAGTCTACCCAGATGGTGAGCGGCGATGCTGCAATCATTAGCGTCACCATTCCTCTGTTATGCCTCTTGAGAAGTTCCCTGCAAAGCATAAAGGCAGACGCTTTGCGCTCGGAAACGGAGGCGGGGGAAGACAGTATGTCGCTGGATAGTCAGAGCACCCTCCTGTCTATATCTCAGCGCGTAGAGGAGGAGGAGCATGAGGAGGAGGGGGAAGAGATAGCTTGGCCCACTGCTGAGGGTACCCATGCTGCTTGCCTGTCATCCTTTCAGCGTGTATGGCCTGAGGAGGAGGAGGAGGATCCTGAAAGTGATCTTCCTAGTGAGGACAGCCATGTGTTGCGTACAGGTACCCTGGCACACATGGCGGATTTCATGTTAGGATGCCTTTCTCGTGACCCTCGTGTTACACGCATTCTGGCCACTACGGATTACTGGGTGTACACACTGCTCGACCCACGGTATAAGGAGAACCTTTCCACTCTCATTCCCGAAGAGGAAAGGGGTTTGAGAGTGATGCTATACCACAGGACCCTGGCGGACAAACTGATGGTATAATTCCCATCTGACAGCGCTAGTGGCAGAAGGCGCAGTTCCGAGGGCCAGGTAGCAGGGGAGGCGCGGAGATCAGGCAGCATGTTCAGCGCAGGCAGGGGAACACTCTCCAAGGCCTTTGCCAGCTGTATGGCTCCCCAGCAAGACTGTGTCACCGGTCCCCAGTCAAGGCTGAGTCGGCGGGAGCACTGTAAAAGGATGGTGAGGGAGTACGTAGCGATCGCACGACCGTCCTCCGTGACGCCTCTGCTCCCTACTACTACTGGGTGTCGAAGCTGGACACGTGGCCTGAACTCGCGCTGTAAGCCCTGGAGGTGCTTGCTTGTCCTGCGGCTAGCGTCTTGTCAGAGAGGGTGTTTAGTGTGGCTGGGGGAATCATCACGGATAAGCGTACCCGCCTGTCAACTGACAGTGCCGACAGGCTTACATTCATAAAGATGAACAAAGCCTGGATTTCCCCAGACTTCTCTTCTCCACCAGCGGACAGCAGCGGTACCTAAACAATACGTAGGCTGCACCCGCGGATGGAAGCATCGTTCTCTATCACCATAAAAAACGGGGACCTTTTAGCTTCATCAATCTGTGTATTATATTCATCCTCCTCCTCCTGCTCCTCATCCTGAAAGCTCACGTAATCACGCCAAACGGGCAATTTTTCTTAGGCCCACAAGGCTCAGTCATATGACTTTTGTAAACAATGTTTATACGTTTCAATTCTCATTAAAGCGTTGAAACTTGCACCTGAACCAATTTTTATTTTAACTGGGCTGCCTCCAGGCCTAGTTACAAATTAAGCCACATTAGCCAAAGCGATTAATGGGTTTCACCTGCCCTCTTGGTTGGGCATGGGCAATTTTTCTGAGGTACATTAGTACTGTTGGTACACCAATTTTTGGGGGCCATTGCCTACAGTGTAATCCTAGTAATTTTTATGGGCTTCGCCTGCACTCATGCTACAGCAAGGTGTGTGGGGTTGGCCTACACTTTTGCTACATAAATGTAACTGGGGCCTTGTCTATACTGCAACTACTGTGAAAGAGACTGTTATCTCCCTAAACTGCTGCAACGGGAATGTTACTGTGGCCTGTCTTGACTGCTACGACTACTGAAATGGAACTAATACTGTGCTTCCCCTATACTGCTGCTTCGAAATTGTTACTGTGGCCTGTCTTGCCTGCTACTACTACTGAAATGGACCTAAGACTGTGCTCCCCCTATACTGCTGCTTCGGAATTGTTACTGGGGCCTGTCTTGACCGCTACTACTACTGAAATGGAACTAAGACTGTGCTCCCCCTATACTGCTGCTTCGGAATTGTTACTGGGGCCTGTCTGGACTGCTACTACTACTGAAATGGAACTAAGACTGTGCTCCCCCTATACTGCTGCTTCGGAATTGTTACTGGGGCCTGTCTGGACTGCTACTACTACTGAAATGGAACTAACACTCTGCTCCCCCTATAATGCTGCTAGTGATATGTTACTGGGGCCTGTCCCTAATGCTACAGCTGAAATGTTACTAATTCTGGGCTCTGCCTATACCGCTGCTAATGCTATGTCACTGGGGTGTGGAAACGGAGGCTTCCCAAAGACATGATGGTGGCGAGGCCATTTCCCACCAACGCGGTCACTGTTAAAGGGGTTCTGACACAAATAATGTTTTTATGCTTTAGCAGCCATTGTTCCCTGGTGTGCCTAATGGACCCAGGGAACCCATGGTTTAATGGCTGCTAAAGCATAAAAAGATAATACTTACCTGTTCTTCTGTTGTTGTTGACATCGGGGGGGTCATCTCTCGGCAGGCGCTGTTCCTCCTCTTCTGTCTGCACGAGCCGCGCCGCTTCGGGATCGCACGCATGCGCAATGGAGAGGTGCCCTCTGACAGGAGTCTGGACGGGCTGCGTCTCCACTGCGCATGCGCAGCACTCCGGAGTTCAGCAGGACGGACGGGCCGCCCACAGCAAGCACTGCTTGTGACGTGCTTGCTGTGGGCGGTACGTCCGTTCACCTCGGAAGTGCCTGACGGATGGACCAGAGCAGGAAGCGGTCTTTTTGACCGCTGCTGCTCTGCTTTAAAGGCACAGAAGATGATGCCGGCTGGAGGGGACATGCCTGGCGATCGGGCCAGGCCAGGCAAGGTGAGTACAATTATTTTTTTTTTTTATGTCAGAACCTCTTTAAGGTGCATATACCCACGGACACGTGGAGAGGACATGTAGTGCCTCAAAAACATCCCCCTCCTCCTCCAACAATGAAAACATTCTTGGCAAATACCTTTGCATTGGTCCGTCTGGTGGCAGTCCAAGAATTTCACCTTTACCGACACAACAACAGAGCCCCCCCCCCATCCCCCCGCCAGGGCCCACTTAATCCTGGCCACATTCCGAAAACCAACTAAATAAAACCGCGCTACTAGGTCCGCAGTCGCCACCACATTCCCACCAACGCGGTTACTGTTAAGGTACATATTACCAGTCTGACTGGGGCATGCACTGTGGGCCAAAGCACACCTGTATTGTATGTAACGTTAGCTCTGCTGAGCAGGGCACTGCAATGGGATTTATTTATGTACCGCCGGTGGGTTCCAGGGAGCCACCCATGCTGTGGGTCCACAGGGACTTCACATTAGGGATTTGTACCTGCCAGTGTCTATGTATTAAAAACCCCAGTCAGACTGGGGCATGCAGTGTGGGCCGAAGCCCACCTGCATTTCATCGGATGTAACCTCAGCTGTGCTGGGCAATGCAATGGGATATATTTATGTACCGCCGGTGGCTTCCTGGGACCCACATATGCTGTCGGTCCACACAGAGTTGTAACTGCATGTGTCTACTTATAAAGAACCCCAGTCTGACTGGGGCATGCAGTGTGGGCCGAAGCCCACCTGCATTAAACCTGACGTTACCTCAGCTGTGCTGGGCACTGCAATGGGATTTATTTATGTACCGCCAGTGGGTTCCAGGGAGCCACCCATGCTGTGGGTCCACAGGGACTTCACATTAGGGATTTGTACCTGCCAGTGTCTGTGTATTAAATACCCCGGTCAGACTGGGGCATGCAGTGTGGGCCGAAGACCACCTGCATTAAATCAGACGTTACCTCAGCTGTGATGGGAAATGCAATGGGATATATTTATGTACCGCCGGTGGCTTCCTGGGACCCACCCATGCTGTTGGTCCACACGGACTTCACAATAGGGAGTTGTACCTGCCTGTGTCTATGAATTAAAAACCCCGGTCAGGTTGGGGCATGCAGTGTGGGCCGAAGCTTTGCTGTCCAGGGCACTGCAATGGGATATATTTATGTACTGCCGGTGGCTTCCTGGGACCCACCCATGCTGTCGGTCCACACGGAGTTGTAACTGCATGTGTCTACTTATAAAGAACCCCAGTCTGACTGGGGCATGCAGTGTGGGCCGAAGCCCACCTGCATTAAACCTGACGTTACCTCAGTTGTGCTGGGCACTGCAATGGGACTTATTTATGTACCGCCGGTGGGTTCCAGGGAGCCACCCATGCTGTGTGGCTCCCTGGAACCCACACGGACTTCACAATAGGGAGTTGTACCTGCCTGTGTCTATGAATTAAAAACCCCGGTCAGGTTGGGGCATGCAGTGTGGGCCGAAGCCCACCTGCATGTAATCTGACGTTAGCATTGCTGTCCAGGGCACTGCAATGGGATATATTTATGTACCGCCGGTGGCTTCCTGGGACCCACCCATGTTGTCGGTCCACACGGAGTTGTAACTGCATGTGTCCACTTATAAAGAACCCTAGTCTGACTGGGGCATGCAGTGTGGGCCGAAGCCCACCTGCATTAACCCTGACGTTACCTCAGCTGTGCTGGGCACTGCAATGGGATTTATTTATGTACCGCCAGTGGGTTCCAGGGAGCCACCCATGCTGTGGGGAGGGGGAGAGGGAGGGGGAGGGGGAGGGGGAGAGGGAGAGGGAGAGGGAGAGGGGGAGGGGGAGAGGGGGAGAGGGAGAGAGGGAGAGAGTTACTTTAGAGATACTGAGGAAAAACATATGTTCACCATTTTGCATAGTTCTCTGCGTTAGCCGGGAAACACCACAGGAGTTAACCATGCGACATTTTTCCTTTATATAAAATGACATCAGGAAGTGAGAGAATTAGATTCCATACGTAAAATTTGGACGATAATTCTTTGGCACTTAGAATTGAATAATCGAGTTTGGACCAATTAACTTTTCCAATTTATGACATAATCAATGCCCGTGCCAAATTTCAAGTTTCTATAACATCAGAAAGTGAGAGAATTAGATTTCGTACATAAAATGTGGATGCTAATTCTTTTGCGCTTAGAATTGAACAATCGAGGTGGGACCCATTAACTTTTCCTATTTATGACATAATCAATGCCCGTTCCAAATTTCATGTTTCTATGACACCAAGAAGTGAGAGAATTAGATTCCATACTTAAAATTTGGACGCTAGTTCTTTTGCACTAGAATTGTATAATCGAGTTAGGACCCATTAACTTTTCCTATTTATGATATAGTCAATGCTTATGGCAAATTTCATGTTTCTATGACATTGGGAAGTGAGAGATTTAGATTATGTACGTAAAATTTCGACGCTAATTCTTTTGCGCTTGAATTGAATAATCGAGTTGGGACCCAATAACTTTTGCTATTTATGACATAATCAATGCTCGTGCCAAATTTCGAGTTTCTATGACACCGGGAAGTGAGAGAATTAGATTCATTTCGTAAAATTGAGATGCTAATTCTTTTGCGCATAGAATTGAATAATCAAGTTGGGACCTATTAACTTTTCCTATTTATGACATATTCAATGCGTGTGCCACATTTTAAGTTTCTATGACATTGGGAAGTTGGAGAACTTTTGGCGAGTCAGTCAGTCAGTCAATCAGTGAGTGAGTCAGTGAGGGCTTTCGTCTTTATATATATATATAGACTGGCTGATATACCCGGCTTCGCCCGAGTTAATTTGGTACTGGTGTTTTTCTGGTATTCATACTGAAAATCTTATGACGTCGTGGTTACTTTAGAGATACCGGAAAAACATATGTTCACCATTTTGCATAGTTCTCTGTGTTAGCCAAGAAACACCACGGGAAGGTAACCATGCGACGTTTCCTTTATATAAAATTACATCAGGAAGTGAGAGAATTAGATTCCATACGTAAAATTTGGACGCTAATTCTTTTGCACTTAGAATTGAATAATCGAGTTGGGATGAATAAACTTTTCCTATTTATGACATAATCAATGCCCGTGCCAAATTTCAAGTTTCTATGACATCGGGAAGTGAGAGAATTAGATTTCGTATGTAAAATGTGGACACTAATTCTTTTACGCTTAGAATTGGACAATCGAGATGGGACCCATTAACTTTTCCTCTTTATGACATAATCAATGCCCGTTCCAAATTTCATGTTTCTATGACACCAAGAAGTGAGGGAATTACATTCCGTACGTAAAATTTGGACGCTAATTCTTTTGCACATAGAAATGAATAATTGAGTTGGGACCCTTTAGCTTTTCCTATTTATGACCTAATCAATGCTCGTGCCAAATTTCACGTTTCTATGACATTGGGAAGTGAGAGATTTAGATTATGTACGTAAAATTTTGATGCTAATTCTTTTGCGCTAGAAGTGAATAATCCAGTTGGGACCCATTAACTTTTCCTATTTATGACATAAGCAATGTTCGTGCCAAATTTCACGTTTCTATGACACCGAAAAGTGAGAAAATTGCATTCCGTATGTAAAATTTGCTAATTCTTTTGCTCATAGAATTGAATAATCGAGTTGGGTCCCATTAGCTTTTGCTATTTATGACATAATCAATGCTCGTGCCAAATTTCGAGTTTCTATGACACCGGGAAGTGAAAGAATTAGATTCTGTATGTAAAATTTGGACGCTAATTCTTTTGCGCATAGAATTGAATAATCAAGTTGGGACCCATTAACTTCTCCTATTTATGATATATTTAATGCCCGTGCCAAATTTTAAGTTTCTATGACATTGGGAAGTGAGAGATTTAGATTATGTACGTTAAATTTTGATGCTAATTCTTTTGCGCTAGAATTGAATAATCGAGTTGGGACCCAATTACTTTTCCTATTTTGGAGATAATCTATGCTTGTGCCAAAATTCATGTTTCTACGACATCGGGAAGTTGGAGAACTTTTGGCGAGTCAGTCAGTGAGTGTCAGTGAGGGCTTTCGTCTTTATATATATAGATATACACATGCGCACACGTATGTGGAGGTGGATGCAGTATTGTGATGCAGCTGGTGCCCATATATGTTGCTGTATAGGCAGGACCTTCTACAAACCACCCCACAGCTTTTTTTCCCCTCTTAAAAATGGCCTAACAAGCTTTCTATGCGCTATCAGCATCTGTGTCGTCCTGTCCGGTCCTACTCACTCAGATGATGGAGATATTAGTGACCCACATTGTTTTATCTTCTATTATATAAGATATGTATAGTTATAAGTGTATTTTTACACAGATTTTCTAAGAAAAAGTTGTTCAGATGTTGTGTTTTTTCTTACACATACTGCAGCGGGTGATATCCATGTGGAATGTAGGACAGAATACTAGGATATCCTTTTAACTGTAACCAGTGTCCCAATTCAGCACTTATTAACCTGTCATTTCCCTCGAGTCTCCTACACTTAGTACAATGTGCCAGAGAACAGAATACTGTGGAAGAGATGGGTTATGCTTTGTACAACACGTTTGGCATCTGGTGACAAGACAAGTGCTGTGCGAGTAAAATGTTTTTGCTGCAGTTTGTATTACAATGAAACTGAGCTGTGGATAGGGTTGCCACCCGGCCGGTAATTAACTAGCCTGGCCGGTATTTTGCCCGCCAGGCCGGTGTCGGTATTTTTTTTTTACCGGCCATTTTACAGGCCAGTATTTTTGAATACCAGCTCCGACCGCTCATCTGATACAGGGACTGGTATTCTCAGTGATTCTCAACTGGGGTGCCACAGCTCCCCGCTGGTAATCACACTGGGAGGGGGGGTCTAATACTCACTGCCAGCGTTCCGGTACGATTGCGGGTCCCCGTCGCTCCTGCAGGCTGCCGCGATGTCCTCCGTGCCGGCAGAGTATTTCTTTCTGATGGCAGGGCTTGAATTCCCCGCCTCCAGCAAAGATAATTTTCTGATTGGCTAGCCAGCGCCAGCGTCAGCCAATTAGAAGCTGGCGCTGGGTTAACCAATTACAGTCATTCAATGACGTCATTGAATGGCTGTGATTGGTTAACCCAGCGCTGGCTTTCATTGGCTGACGCCGGCGCTGACTAGGCAATAAGAGCATTATCTTTGCTGGAGGCGGGGAATTCAAGCCCCTCTTCCAGAAAGAAATGCTCTGCCGGCACGAAGGACATCATAGCAGCTCACATGAGCGATGGAGACCTGCAAGCGCACTGGATCTCCGGCGGTAGGTGAGTATAGGTATTTGTTTTTTTAGGTGTAGTGTAGTTAGGGGTTATTTTTGTGTACATTTTTTGTTCCTCAATTTTGGGTGGGAAGTAGGGGGTGCGTCTTACGGTATATAGGTTGGGGGGTACTATTACTACTGAGGGGGTTACTACTATTGCTGAGGGAGGATACTACAATTGCTAAGGTGGGTGTTACTACTGTTGCTGAGGGGGGCTAATATTACTGTGGGGGTCTCTATTTCTACTGGGGCCACTGTGGGGGGTCGCTATTTCTACTGGGGCTACTGTGGGGATCGCCATTTCAACTAGGGCCACTGTGTCAAGTGATGCCACAGCCAGCAAGGCTGCAACCACTAGAGGCCACTGGGTGCCTGGAGGTCAAATAATATGCCATAATAAGCCATGCCCTTTTTTTTTACCATGGCCAGTATTTTTTCATGACGAAGGTGGCAACACTAGCTGTGGAATGCAGAGGCAGCTCAGGAACCTTTAGTAAATGGGTCCTTAGAAGGGCCACTATTAGGTGGTGGAGTCACAGAGAGGGCACTATTAAGTAGCAGAGCCATTGAAGGGGAATTATTAGGTCGCAAGGTTACCCAGATGGTATTATTAGGCAGCAAGGCTACACAAGGGGTACTATTACCACGTGCAGCCCTAGAGGGGGACACTCTTATCAAGCATGGCCACTGAGTAGGGAACTGTTAGGAAGTGGGGCCACAGAGGGGCTGCTATTACTAAATGGGGCTACAGAGAAGGCCCTAATACTTTGTGAGTTCACAGAGGAAGGACTATTAATTTGTGAAGCCACAGATGAGATACTCTTACTTAGGGAGGTAAATGAAAAGTTAATTGTGGGAAGCAGCAGGATGGGGAGGGTGTACAGAAACAATGTTGTGACTGAAAGACATCTTTAGAGAATAGCATCATAACATAAGAATGGTGATAGCCAGGTGATAATTAATTCATATATTTCTAGATAGCATAATAAGTAAAATCACATGTCCTGATAAGCCACGTCTCATATCACACCTTCAACCATGTTCCTATTTACTTTCACCAGTAAACTAAGCTATAGTGCTCATTGGACAGATCCCGAGAAGTCCAGGGATGTGCTTTGCTGCAGACTCATCTCTGGACCCCTCCATAATTGTCATACATGTCTGTCTTATATGGATGCACTGTGCAAAACTGTCATGTCTATTTTCTCTATGTGTATTGCACACCTGCAGCATTTGAAGGGTTAACTTCCTTAAAATCATTGCTTGTGAGCTTGGCTGTATGTGGAATGTATCTATCTTACAGTGTCATGGTGTGCATGAATCTATAAGTATGAGTGATTGGATTCCAGAGGAGAGTTCAGAGTCCATCTTCCCGGCTGAGGAGCACCCATCTACCATCTGAGGGTTTGCTACCACAGAGGCGCATGAGAGCACCATCAGCCCTTGTGTCGCTGAAGATGGAAGAGACAGAGAGACCGCCGGACCATATGTGAATAACCTCATAGGTTATAATGGGTCCATGTGCTGTCTGGGAACTAGCTGTACAGCATATGTATGGAAAATATGACTGTGTGAATGGGCCCTATGACCTTTTCAGTCATGATTTACACATTGTTTTCTCTAGCTTTTATTTTTATCACAACTGAGGTGGCACATAGGATGCCATCTGACCGGAGGAAATCCCTATGCATCATTATATGAGCACTGTATGACTCAACACCATTTGGATAAAAGTAAACATAGGCTCATAATGCATATAATGCAGCAACTGCAGCTGTTTGCTCCCTGGTTGGCCTCTGGTGGTCTGGTCATAACAGCAAGAATAGCAGGATTACAAAAAATTAAAGGGGTTGTCCCGCGCCGAAACGGGTTTGTTTTTTTTTCAATAGCCCCCCCGTTCGGCGCGAGACAAACCCGATGCAGGGGTTAAAAAAGAAAACCGGATAGTGCTTACCTGAATCCCCGCGCTCCGGTGACTTCTTACTTACCTGGTGAAGATGGCCGCCGGGATCTTCACCCTCGGTGGACCGCAGGGCTTCTGTGCGGTCCATTGTCAATTCCAGCCTCCTGATTGGCTGGAATCGGCACACATGACGGGGCGGAGCTACGAGGAGCCGCTCTCTGGCACGAGCGGCCCCATTCAGAAGACAGAAGACCGGACTGCGCAAGCACGTCTAATCCGGCGATTAGACGCTGAAAATTAGACGGCACCATGGAGACGAGGACGCTAGCAACGGAACAGGTAAGTGAATAACTTCTGTATGGCTCATAATTAATGCACGATGTACATTACAAAGTGCATTAATATGGCCATACAGAAGTGTATAACCCCACTTGCTTTCGCGGGACAACCCCTTTAAATAATGGAGAGAGGATCCTGTTGATCTCCAGTTTGATAACATGATACTATGTTTAGTGGGACTGTATTATCAGAAACACCACATTTTAGTTTACAAATGATTTTGAGGGTAACGCCATAGCCAGCTGTGTCAGAAATGTAGTTTTATATTCAAATGAATGTATACGTAATACTGTAAATGGATGTCTAAAGTCAATACTGAGGGGGGGCGTGGCCAGCACATGGCAGGATAGGTCACAGTTTCTGAGAGCTCCCTCAGCACCTACCCTGTGAAAAGCCCTGAGGCACCGGCAAACTTCCTCAGAGAGATCCCCAGCAGGAGGGATGGGTCGGCGGAGGACTGGCACACCCGATTCAGCGGCAGAGGAGGGAAATAGTGGAGGGTTGGAGCGCTTTCTCAGCACCCCACGCTCTGCAAGAGAACAATCCAAGATGGCGCTGGAACCTCCAGGACGCCTAGTGCAGGAGACCCACGTGGAGGGACCAGGAGAAGAGCTTCTCCCTGCTGACACAGCCAGCATGGAGAGAGAGAGGGGATCTCCCCCACAAGGCCAGGCAGATAACGGCTGCTCCAGGGACGCTGACGGCACTACAGTGAGTAATACAGGCAGCAGCCTCTCTGCACTTCAGGGACACTCACCCCCCCCCCCTCCCCCATAAGAAGCAGTGCCGAGCATCTGACAGAAACTCCAGGGACTCTGCCGACACCCAGTACCAGGCTACAGTGAATAACACAGGCAGCAGCAGCCTCCCTACACTTCAGGGACACTCACCTCCCCTCCCCCATAAGAAGCAGTGCCTGGCATCTGAGAGGGGTAGTAGTCCCCCCTGGACAGTCACACAGCCTTCACCCTCTGCTTCAGCTATGGCTGCATACACCACAGAACAAGATTCAGCAGCAGTGACCCCAAGCAACAGAGGAGAAGAAGCCTGGAAGGCACGCATAATGGCCATTCCTACTAAGGATGAGTTGAGTGCTTTATTTGCTAAATTTGAGGCTTCCAATAAACAGGCTCTGGAAGCAATCCGCAGCGAGGTGCACCAGATTGGTCACAGGTTACACCAGGTGGAGGAGGCTCAGGAGGAGACTGCGACCATATTAGAGTCACACAAACAAGCTATACAAGCGCAGGCAGACCAGATTGCGAGCCTCACTCTGCACCTAGACGACCTGGAAAATAGACATAGGAGGAATAATTTACGTATCAGAATTCTCACTGAGGAGATAGGAGGGAACCAGCTGGAAGACTGGGCACAAGATCTCTTTCAGCGCCTGTTGGGCCGACCGCCTGAGCGTCCTATTGAAATTGACAGGATCCACAGGGCGTTAGGTCCCAAGACCACCGATATCAACCGTCCCAGGGACATAATATGCAGAATACATTTTTACAGGGACAAAGACGCCATACTCCGCAAAGCAAAAGATCAGCCAGAATTTCTTAGGTCCGACGGCAAATCAATCATAATATTGCAGGACTTGGCACGTCATACCCTTCAGCTGCGGAAAGCATTGAGACCCCTCCTGTCTGCACTTAAAGAGCGGGATATTCAATTCCGTTGGGGCTTTCCATTTTCCTTGTCAGCGAAAAAAGATGGCAAAGTGGCTGTTTTCCGCACATTAGGCGTCCTCCCCAAATTCTTAGGGGTGTTTGAATTACCCATGGTCGCGCTTCCTGATTGGCCTACACCTCCTACTCTGCTCACGCAAGCATCGCAAGAGCAGTGGCAGACAGCACAGCCCAAGAGGCAACGGGATCGTCGCAGAGGAAGAGAACATCCCACCTGAACTTGAACTGTGAGGCCCTGATGTGTCGCAAATTAGACCTGATGGTTGATTGGGGGGGCTCGCACCTGTCCACCTCCCTCTCTCCCACTGTTTCTGTGGTGGGGAGGGAGGAGTCAGAATATCCGTTTATTCAGATTGAGTTTTAAGTTGTGGGACCTCTCGCCCACAGGGTGGAGTGCGAAGTTATTTGAGGGATTATATTACAAGTTTTTTCTTCTTGGGCTGCCGGTGCCTGGAAATTATTATTGAAGACCTCTTGTAGGTCAGTTCATCTACATAAGTTTGGGGGTGGGTGTAAGCGGGGGCTGCGTTCCTTCTTGTGGTGTGCTCCAATTCCTCCTATTGGGTGACTTGTCACACGACAGTGTGACCTCTAGCGAGTCGCTAGCAAGCAGGGCTCACCGTGAGAGCAACAGCGGCTGCTATATGCCGTTAGCAATGTTCTTTCCTACTTTCTATTTCTTTTCTCTTTTTTGTCTTTCCCTTTCCCATCCTTTTGTTTTTCATTCCTGGTCCCTTGTCTGTCCAGCTACAAAGGAGTATCACACGACAATAACATAATGGTAAGTCTCTCATTCAGCACCTTTAATGTAAGGGGCCTAAACAAACCAGCAAAGAGGGGACAGATTTTTGATTACTTACACAAACACAAAATTATGATAGCGTTACTTCAGGAAACGCACTTTCAGACCGGGAAAATACCCGGGCTCGCACATCGCCATTATACCACCTGGCATCACAGCACCCACCCGGAGAAAAAAGCTGGAGGTACTTCCATAGCCATTCATAAACAACTTCCACATAAACTCATCTCGTCTGAGGCAGACACAGAGGGACGTTATTTATTCCTGAAAATACAACTGGGTACTGAAATATTTACGATTGCAAATGTGTATTTTCCAAATCAGGCACGGGTCCGTTTCGGGATCCGGATGCTGGGGGCTTTGGCGACCTTCGCGGACGGCTCCAACATAATCCTGGGAGGCGACTTCAACATGGGTATGATTCCTAACCTTGACTCGTCAGGTGGTAAGTCAGGGGTTTCCTCCACAGCAACACGTAGACGACAGAGGGAGCTGACCAACCTACGTCTGGTGGACATGTGGCGGGTCTTACATCCTAGAGAGAGGGATTACAGTTTCCACTCACCGGCCCATAATAGTTACCATCGCCTGGACTACCTCTTCATTTCCCATAGATTACTAGACCGCAGCCCTAAGTGTTCCATTGGATCCTTTTTGTGGTCAGACCATGCTCCGGTCTGAGGGTCACTGGAGGGGGGGCAGGGAGGGAGAGTTAACCACAATTGGAGGCTTAACGACAACCTGCTGAATGATGCGGTATGTCTTCAGGAGATCCAGCGGGTGATAGAGCAGTTTAAAAATGATCACGCTCTAGATGCCACCCCAGCACCCTTTTAAGTGGAAGGCGCTTAAGTGCGTATTGAGAGGTATCTTTATCTCTCACGGGGCGAGACTAAAAAAGGACAGAGTTAACGCCCTGGAGGGGCTTTCTGCCCGGCTGGGTCTCTTGGAGTCACGTAATAAAGCTATGCCCACAGATCAAAAAAATGCTGAAATCTCAGACGTTCATAACAAGATCCTTCTCCTCCTGGACCAAGCCTCGCTCTGCCAAAGAGACAAAGCGAAAGGGAGTTTTTATGAATATGGCAACAAGTGTAGTAGGGGTCTGGCCAGGATCCTCAATCCGAGATCTTCACAGACTTACGTCTTTTCTATACAATCTCAGAGGGAGGGACAGGTGCACGCCAATACTAAACTATTAGATAATTTTCACTCATACTACCACAACCTGTACAACCTGTCTGGGGGTCAGAGGGAGACCAGCGAAGAAGAGAACAAAGCGAGGGATACATACTTATCAGATTATGCCCCTGAGGGCATCCCAGATGCTGAAAGACGCATGCTAGAAGAAGACTTCTCTCTAGAAGAGGTGACTGACATTATCCAGACCCTCAAGATAGGCAAAAGCCCCGGACCGGACGGTTTTACACCACGCTTCTTTAAAGTTTGTGGGGAAGCATTGGCGCCGGTAATGCCGGACGCCTTTAATGCCATTGCGCAGAGGTGCCCTTTTCCTTCACAGGCGTTACAGGCTATTATAACCGTCATGCCTAAGCCGGGGAAGGATCCATCCGACTGCGGCAGCTACAGGCCGATCTCCCTGTTAAATATCGATACCAAGATTTATTCTGGAATGCTTGCTGCCCGTCTCCGGCCTCTTGTTCCCTCGTTGATAGATAAAGACCAGGTGGGATTTGTTCCTGGGAGGGAGGCAGGGGACAACACCCTCAGAACCTTAGCCATAGTGTCGAGGGCACGTCGATCAAGAGAACCCCTATGTTTGTTATCGGTAGATGCTGAGAAAGCGTTCGATAGGGTGGACTGGGGGTTCCTTGAGGCGACATTGAGGAAAATTGGCATAGGCCCAAAATTCTTGAGTAAGATTATGGCCCTTTATCATGGCCCAACTGCCAGAGTCCGTGTTAATGGATAGCGCCCGGTGCAGATTAACAATGGCACCAGGCAGGGGTGTCCCCTGTCCCCCTTCTTGTATATCCTGGTGATGGAGACGTTGGCGAACGCGTTGCGAGCTAATCGCAGTATTCGGGGGATCGAGATTGGCCGGACGGAACATAAGATCGCACTGTATGCAGACGACCTCTTGGTATACGTCGTCAACCCAAGAATAGCACTTCCCTGTATCCTGAAAGAATTTGAGACGTTTGGTAAATTATCTAACTTTAAAGTTAATTTAAACACATCCCAGATACTTAACATGACGCTACCTAGGCCTGACAGGGAGTCTCTACATTTGGCATTTCCCTTTCTTTGGAAAGAAGACGAGATTAAATATCTGGGAACTGTGATTACAGCAGATATTGATAATCTTTTTGAGAAAAATTATAGACCACTGTTGAAGGCCCTGGAAGCAGACCTTGACAGGTGGAAGACCCTCCCGCTGTCGTGGTTCGGAAGGATAAACACAATTAAAATGAACTCTCTCCCTAAATTTCTTTACATGTTCCAAACAGTTCCCATAAAGCTAACAGGAGCGTTCCTGTCTCAGATTAGAAGATCAATAATGAAGTTTATCTGGGGAAATCGTAGACCCAGGCGGAATTGGAGATCCCTCACTAGTACCAAAGAGATGGGAGGAATGGTTGTTCCAAATTTCGCTCTGTACTATAAGGCATCCCTGACCAAATGTGTACTAGACCTGTTTCACAGCAGAACTTGCAAAAAGTGGGTGGTAGCGGAGCAAGATTCAGCTCCGTTCGGGGGGTTGGGGTGCATCTGGTTGCCGGGTAGTGAAGGATATAGGGAATTGGGGTTCTCTCCTTTTTTAGAGAATACACTGAGGGCTTGGGTGGGTCCTGCCATTAAGTCAGGGCTGATATCCACTCCAGGCCCTCTTACTCCGCTGGTAGGCAACCCAGATGCACCAACCTTTTTTCGTGGTACCCCATTGACAGCTATGATAGCGAGTCAGGTCCCCCGAGTTCGGGATGTTATGATAGGCCATAGGTTGAAAACCTTGCAAGAGATTTTAGATGGAAGGGACCCCCCGACTGGAGCATAGTATCAATACTTGCAGTTGTGTCACTATGTGAGGTCACTTGGCAATTTACAACACTTGGGGAGACCAATAACTACTTTTGAGAAGACCTGTTTATCAAGTCCTGACATTCCGCTGAAAATCTCCCTCTTATATAGAACCCTCTTAGAGACTGAGACGTCGGAGGGAAGCAGGACACTGGAGTTGGCCTGGGAGAGGGACTTGGGTTTGGGCCTCTCGGGTGAGTTATGGAAAAAGGCTTACGTCATGACACATAAGATGAATATATCCAGCAGGATGCAGGAACTTAACTATAAAATCCTGACACGATGGTATAGGACGCCCGAACGGTTGGCCAGAGTGTACCCCCAGTATCCGGATCTGTGCTGGAGGTGCCTTAGAGAGAGAGGGACTTTAGTACACTTGTGGTGGTCCTGTGCACTAATTCAGCCACTCTGGCAGGAGGTAGGAGCGCTGTATTCAACGGTCTGCAAACAGGTAATCAACCTTACCCCTGAAATCGCCTTGTTATCTATGATCCCGGGCTCGATGTCCCACATAAAAGGCTCCTTGTTGCGCTTTTTCTTGCTAGCCATGAGACAAATCATTCCTAGGAAATGGAAGTCCACGACTCCCCCAACGAGATTAATGTGGTTAGAGTCTCTAGACAATCTAAAATACATGGAGGAGCTGTGTGCCAAGGACGAGATGCGTTTCACCAAATTTTACTCAGTATGGGCAGTGTGGCTTCAGTTCTGCTCCTCCCCAGAACTGAACACCTGGTTGGATAATGGTGCCCTTATTCCCTGATTGGCCTGAGATACCCCTTGCCAAATGTACTAGACAATGATAGGACTGAAAGAACAAGCTGGAACCATGGTCAATGTGGACAGATTATCCCTATCCCCTTCCCTTACCCCACCCCACCCTATGTTTTCTCCTTCCTTCTTTTTCTTTCCTGTCTCTGTCTATTTGTTTCTGTCGTTCCTCCTTTTCTCTTTACTTTCCCCAGGCGGTTGGTTCCTTCGGAGGAAGTTGTACTGGGGAGCTATATTATAACTGCTGCCTAAAATGTGGTTAGCTGAATAGCAAAACAGAAGGGTATTGTATTGCTACTTCTTTATTATAATTGTATTTCCATTCTGTATGCTTCGATATTAATGTGGCAGTGAATAAAATATATTTTTTTAACCTAAAGTCAATACTGAATTCTCGTTTTGACCCTGCTATCATGTCCATATGATCTCACAGATAGGATTGCGCACAGAAGGGAAAAGCTTACTGCATATAGATTTCTGATAGCAAAAATTACACGCGAAGGTATATTTTGGGTGTTTAAAATCTTATAAAAATAGAGTTCTCTGAGAACAAATGACCACAATTGTTTTCCTAATCTAATCAAGTAAGTTCTTTTGTTTATTCCATTAACAAGCAGAAGTCATAGAATCATAGACTGGTAGAGTTGGAAGGTACCTCCAGGCTCATCGGGTCCAACCCCCTGCTCAGTGCAGGATTTACTAAATCAGCCCAGAGAGATATTTGTCCGGCCTTTGTTTGAACACTTCCATTGAAGAACTACTCACCACCTGCCGTGGTAACCTGTTCTACTCATTGATCATTGAAGTATATATACCAAAGACATTTGCATCAAGGCAAGAACACATCTCACTTGTAGTAATTATAAATTATTATAATTAATTTATTAGCATTGGTTATTAATAGAGATGAGCGAGCATACTCGTCCGAGCTTGATGCTCGTTCGAGTATTAGGGTGCTCGAGATGCTCGTTACTCAAAACGAGCACCACGCGGTACTCCTCTCGATTAAACGAGCACTGACCATTGAATTCAATGGAGCCGGCAATACAGCCGGCTCAATTGAAAGCAATGGGCTGCCGGCAAGCGCGGGATGAATTTTCGGGAAGGGCTTAAAAATATAAGCCCTTACATGAAAATCATCCTAAGATGTGTGAAAATAAAAATAAAAATTTATGTCAGCATAAAGATCATTCTCCTCTGCCATAGCTGTAACAGCTGTGGCAGAGAACAATGTTAGCCCATTGAATTCAATGGAGCCGGCAATACAGCTCCATTGAAAGCAATGGGCTGCCGGCGAGCGCGGGATGAATTTTCGGGAAGGGCTTAAAAATATAAGCCCTTACCTGAAAATCATCCTTAAGGGTGCGTTCAGACGAGCGTGTTTTGATGCGTGCATACGCACACACAAAAACACGCTTGTATTTACAACACTGCATTCCCTATGGTGTGTGCACATGTCCGTACTTTGCAGGTGCGTGCCTGCAAAGATAGGATATGCGTGCACCATAGGGAATGCACGCATTGTTTTCAATGGAGCCGCGACTGCTCCCGGCGGCTCCATTGAAAACAATGGCCTGCTGGCTCCCTGCATTCCTTTTCAGGGAAGGACTTTACATATAAGCCCTTCCCTGAAAAAGAAAGATTTTAGTGTAAAAAAGAATAAAAATGCAGGCATTCTCTTCAATGGAGCCGCTGCTGCTGCCGGCGACTCCATTGAAGACAATGGTCTGCTGGCACACCTGAATTCTTTTTCAGGGAAGGGCTTTACATATAAACCATTCCCTGGAAATGAATTAAAAGTGATTTAAAAAACAAAAAAAATAGATACTCACCTCCCTTCAGCTGCCGGGGCACAGCCACGTCTTCTGCTGTCCCCTGCACTGTGGTGCTGAACTGCTGATCTATCACCAGCCGGGGATTTAAAATCCCCGCCTGCTGAAAGAGCTGAATGTGATTGGCCGAGGTGCTCAGCCAATCACAGGCAGCTCTCCCCGAATGAATGATAGGTGAGAGCTGCCTGTGATTGGCTGAGTACCTCAGCCAATTACATTCAGCTCTTTCAGCAGGCGGGGATTTTAAATCCCCGGCTGGTGATAGATCAGCAGTTCAGCAACACAGTGCAGGTGACAGCAGGAGAAGACGCGGCTGTGCCCCGGCAGCTGAAGGGAGGTGAGTACCTATTTTTTTACTATTTTAAAAGGCTTTTCAGGCCTGCAAAGCCACTAACAGCTGCCAGGGCTCAGCGGGGACTTCTGCCGCTGTCCCCGGCTCTGTAGCACTGCTGAGCTATCAGCAGCTGGGGATTTTAAATCCCCGGCTGCTGATAGCTCAGAACTACAGAGCCTGGGACAGCGCTAGAAGTCGCGGCTGAGCCCCGGCAACTGAAGGGAGGTGAGAATTGTTTTTTTTTAATTTTTTGCACTAATTTAAATGGCTTTTCAGGGAAGGGCTTATGAAGCCCTTCCCTGAAAAGCCATTGACAGGATGCCGGCAGCAGGATTCTCTAACGCAGCTGTCATGTGTGACAGCTGCGGTTGAGAACTGAAGAATTCCTTTTGCTGCAGCAGGGAATTCTTTTAACTAGCGGGGGTGAGGGATACATATTCCGCATGCGGCAGATGTGTTCTTCATGCCCGCGGGGGTCACAGCAGCGGCGGAGAGGTACGTTTTTTTAAATTCTTTTTCTGTTTTGCACTAAAATGTTTCTTTTTCAGGGAAGGGCTTATATTTTTAAGCCCTTCCCGAAAATTCATCCCGCGCTCGCCGGCAGCCCATTGCTTTCAATGGAGCCGGCTGTATTGCCGGCTCCATTGAATTCAGTGGGCTAACATCGTTCTTCTCTGCCACAGCTGTTACAGCTGTGGCAGAGGAGAATGCTCTTAATGCTGACATAATTTTTCTTTAATTATTTTTACACATTTTAGGATGATTTTCAGGTAAGGGGTTATATTTTTAAGCCCTTCCCGAAAATTCATCCCGCGCTCACCGGCAGCCCATTGCTTTCAATGGAGCCGGCTGTATTGAATTCAATGGGCTAACATCGTTCTTCTCCTTCACAGTTGTTACAGCTGTGGCAGAGGAGAACGATCTTAATGCCGACATAATTTTTTAAAATTATTTTTACACATTTTAGGATGATTTTCAGGTAAGGGGTTATATTTTTAAGCCCTTCCCGAAAATTCATCTCGCACTCGCCGGCAGCCCATTGCTTTCAATGGAGCCGGCTGTATTGCCGGCTCCATTGAATTCAATGGGCTAACATCGTTCTTCTCTGCCAC